>NW_027363148.1:975000-985000 GCF_046119375.1 Phyllobates terribilis
CCAAAGATAGGTGTCGGAAGCCCGGGGGTAGAGGAGGAAGGGGACCGCTCACCTTAAGCCGGCGCGAGCTCCAAAGCCCGGGCCGAGCGAGCGGCGCCACCTCCCCACCCAGGAGCGCTGCGCCAGATCGATCGGAGGAAGATCAGGGGGTCGTGGAGGGACTTGCCCAAGTACGGAGGCTGCAAACCCCTGTCGTCGGGAGATGCGTGCCCAAGAGTCCTGGAAGCGAGACTCGGGTACAGGCGCCCTTGCAGAGGGGGTACTGGATGTGGAACAGCACTGGGGTCAAAGCCACGAAAGCATCCGCCCTCATGGAGCCTCTCCTCAGCCTAAAAATCCAGATTTTAGCCTTGACGGCGCCCCCATGTGGAGAACCAGGGCCCGCGGGGGGTCTGGCCAGGCTCACTTCAACCCAGGAACACCTCTCTTACTTGGGATGGGCGACCGGCAAAAGCCCCCCCACGCAGCTGCGGAAGTCTGGGTTCAGCCAAGGTGCAGACCTCCAGCTGAACAGGGACTCATAGCCAAAACACGTGCCCGGGTCTACAGAGGTGAAAACCAGCTTAAATGAGTCGAAATGTGTCGAGGATGAGAGGTCCGTCTCTCTTATATATCCTGCCGGTGGTGTGCAAAACCCTGTCGTCAGGAGATGCATGCCCAAGAGTCCTGGAAGCGAGACTCGGGTACAGGCGCCCTTGCAGAGGGGGTACTGGATGTGGAACAGCACTGGGGTCGAAGCCACGAAAGCATCCGCCCTCATGGAGCCTCTCCTCAGCCTAAAAATCCAGATTTTAGCCTTGACGGCGCCCCCATGTGGAGAACCAGGGCCCGCGGGGGGTCTGGCCAGGCTCACTTCAACCCAGGAACACCTCTCTTACTTGGGATGGGCGACCGGCAAAAGCCCCCCCACGCAGCTGCGGAAGTCTGGGTTCAGCCAAGGTGCAGACCTCCAGCTGAACAGGGACTCATAGCCAAAACACGTGCCCGGGTCTACAGAGGTGAAAACCAGCTTAAATGAGTCGAAATGTGTCGGGGCCGAGAGGTCCGTCTCTCTTATATATTCTGCCGGTGGTGTGCAAAACTGGGTATTTGCATTGGGTGTCACCCTATACCCACTTTAGGGACACATGTCAAAAAGTACCCGATCGCCTGGAACTGTTAGGCGGATTCGGCTCCCTGAAATTTCCTCATTCTGGTTCTTTTTCACTTTTTTTCTATTTTGCGACATATAGTGAGCAGGCTGCATTACTGGTACCGGGGAGACCCCAAAACACTTGGAACTGGTGAGCGGGCTCAATTTATCAACGATTTGTGGGTCCTGGAAGTCAAAATTCTGACTTCTGAAAAAGACTAAGTATCAAGGACTCATCGGAGGAATCGCTCTGGAACTGAAATCGGATGCGCGCACTGTCATGCTCCCCTGTCTGGAAGTCTGACAAAAGTTGAAAAATTTTCTAAGTCCAGAAAAAAATTTTTTTTCAACTTTTTTTCAATTTTCCCCATGTGGGATATATATTTTACCCACACATATGAAGCCCTCCTGGGATGCCCTATAACATACTAGAACCTCATTTTGTGGAAGTTTTCACAAAATTGTGAAATTTTCAAAAACTCAGAAATTTTGGCAAAAACGACTAAGTATCAAGGACTCATCGCGCGAATCGCTCTGGAACTGAAATCGGATGCGCGCACTGTCATGCTCCCCTGTCTGGAAGTCTGACAAAAGTTGAAAAATTTTCTAAGTCCAGAAAAAATTTTTTTTTCAACTTTTTTTCAATTTTCCCCCTGTGGCATATATATTTTACCCACACTTTTGGAGCCCTCCTGGGATGCCCTCTAACATAGTATAACCTCATTTTGTGGAAGTTTTCACAAAATTGTGAAATTTTCAAAAAAGTCAGAAATTTGGCCAAAAACGACTAAGTATCAAGGACTCATCGGAGGAATCGCTCTGGAACTGAAATCGGATGCGCGCACTGTCATGCTCCCCTGTCTGGAAGTCTGACAAAAGTTGAAAAATTTTCTAAGTCCAGAAAAAATTTTTTTTTCAACTTTTTTTCAATTTTCCCCCTGTGGCATATATATTTTACCCACACATATGAAGCCCTCCTGGGATGCCCTATAACATACTAGAACCTCATTTTGTGGAAGTTTTCACAAATTTGTGAAATTTTCAAAAAAGTCAGAAATTTGGCCAAAAACGACTAAGTATCAAGGACTCATCGGAGGAATCGCTCTGGAACTGAAATCGGATGCGCGCACTGACATGCTCCCCTGTCTGGAAGTCTGACACAAGTTGAAAAATTTTCTAAGTCCCGAAAAAATTTTTTTTTCAACTTTTTTTCAATTTTCCCCATGTGGGATATATATTTTACCCACACATATGAAGCCCTCCTGGGATGCCCTATAACATACTAGAACCTCATTTTGTGGAAGTTTTCACAAATTTGTGAAATTTTCAAAAAAGTCAGAAATTTGGCCAAAAACGACTAAGTATCAAGGACTCATCGCGCGAATCGCTCTGGAACTGAAATCGGATGCGCGCACTGTCATGCTCCCCTGTCTGGAAGTCTGACAAAAGTTGAAAAATTTTCTAAGTCCAGAAAAAATTTTTTTTTCAACTTTTTTTCAATTTTCCCCCTGTGGCATATATATTTTACCCACACATATGAAGCCCTCCTGGGATGCCCTATAACATACTAGAACCTCATTTTGTGGAAGTTTTCACAAATTTGTGAAATTTTCAAAAAGTCAGAAATTTTGGCAAAAACGACTAAGTATCAAGGACTCATCGCGCGAATCGCTCTGGAACTGAAATCGGATGCGCGCACTGACATGCTCCCCTCTCTGGAAGTCTGACACAAGTTGAAAAATTTTCTAAGTCCCAAAAAATTTTTTTTTTCAACTTTTTTTCAATTTTCCCCCTGTGGGATATATATTTTACCCACACATATGAAGCCCTCCTGGGATGCCCTATAACATACTAGAACCTCATTTTGTGGAAGTTTTCACAAATTTGTGAAATTTTCAAAAAGTCAGAAATTTTGGCAAAAACGACTAAGTATCAAGGACTCATCGCGCGAATCGCTCTGGAACTGAAATCGGATGCGCGCACTGACATGCTCCCCTCTCTGGAAGTCTGACACAAGTCGAAAAATTTTCTAAGTCAGAAAAAATTTTTTTTTTCAACTTTTTTTCAATTTTCCCCCTGTGGGATATATATTTTACCCACACTTTTGGAGCCCTCCTGGGATGCCCTCTAACATACTAGAACCTCATTTTGTGGAAGTTTTCACAAAATTGTGAAATTTTCAAAAAAGTCAGAAATTTTGGCAAAAACGACTAAGTATCAAGGACTCATCGCGCGAATCGCTCTGGAACTGAAATCGGATGCGCGCACAGTCATGCTCCCCTGTCTGGAAGTCTGACAAAAGTTGAAAAATTTTCTAAGTCCCAAAAAATTTTTTTTTTCAACTTTTTTTCAATTTTCCCCCTGTGGGATATATATTTTACCCACACATATGAAGCCCTCCTGGGATGCCCTATAACATACTAGAACCTCATTTTGTGGAAGTTTTCACAAATTTGTGAAATTTTCAAAAAAGTCAGAAATTTGGCCAAAAACGACTAAGTATCAAGGACTCATCGCGCGAATCGCTCTGGAACTGAAATCGGATGCGCGCACAGACATGCTCCCCTCTCTGGAAGTCTGACACAAGTCGAAAAATTTTCTAAGTCAGAAAAAATTTTTTTTTTCAACTTTTTTTCAATTTTCCCCCTGTGGGATATATATTTTACCCACACTTTTGGAGCCCTCCTGGGATGCCCTCTAACATACTAGAACCTCATTTTGTGGAAGTTTTCACAAAATTGTGAAATTTTCAAAAAAGTCAGAAATTTTGGCAAAAACGACTAAGTATCAAGGACTCATCGCGCGAATCGCTCTGGAACTGAAATCGGATGCGCGCACAGTCATGCTCCCCTGTCTGGAAGTCTGACAAAAGTTGAAAAATTTTCTAAGTCCCAAAAAATTTTTTTTTTCAACTTTTTTTCAATTTTCCCCCTGTGGGATATATATTTTACCCACACATATGAAGCCCTCCTGGGATGCCCTATAACATACTAGAACCTCATTTTGTGGAAGTTTTCACAAATTTGTGAAATTTTCAAAAAAGTCAGAAATTTGGCCAAAAACGACTAAGTATCAAGGACTCATCGGAGGAATCGCTCTGGAACTGAAATCGGATGCGCGCACTGACATGCTCCCCTGTCTGGAAGTCTGACACAAGTCGAAAAATTTTCTAAGTCCAGAAAAAATTTTTTTTTCAACTTTTTTTCAATTTTCCCCATGTGGGATATATATTTTACCCACACATATGAAGCCCTCCTGGGATGCCCTATAACATACTAGAACCTCATTTTGTGGAAGTTTTCACAAATTTGTGAAATTTTCAAAAAAGTCAGAAATTTGGCCAAAAACGACTAAGTATCAAGGACTCATCGGAGGAATCGCTCTGGAACTGAAATCGGATGCGCGCACTGACATGCTCCCCTGTCTGGAAGTCTGACACAAGTTGAAAAATTTTCTAAGTCCAGAAAAATTTTTTTTTCAACTTTTTTTCAATTTTCCCCCTGTGGCATATATATTTTACCCACACATATGAAGCCCTCCTGGGATGCCCTATAACATACTAGAACCTCATTTTGTGGAAGTTTTCACAAATTTGTGAAATTTTCAAAAAAGTCAGAAATTTGGCCAAAAACGACTAAGTATCAAGGACTCATCGGAGGAATCGCTCTGGAACTGAAATCGGATGCGCGCACTGACATGCTCCCCTGTCTGGAAGTCTGACACAAGTTGAAAAATTTTCTAAGTCCCGAAAAAATTTTTTTTTCAACTTTTTTTCAATTTTCCCCATGTGGGATATATATTTTACCCACACATATGAAGCCCTCCTGGGATGCCCTATAACATACTAGAACCTCATTTTGTGGAAGTTTTCACAAATTTGTGAAATTTTCAAAAAAGTCAGAAATTTGGCCAAAAACGACTAAGTATCAAGGACTCATCGCGCGAATCGCTCTGGAACTGAAATCGGATGCGCGCACTGTCATGCTCCCCTGTCTGGAAGTCTGACAAAAGTTGAAAAATTTTCTAAGTCCAGAAAAAATTTTTTTTTCAACTTTTTTTCAATTTTCCCCCTGTGGCATATATATTTTACCCACACATATGAAGCCCTCCTGGGATGCCCTATAACATACTAGAACCTCATTTTGTGGAAGTTTTCACAAATTTGTGAAATTTTCAAAAAGTCAGAAATTTTGGCAAAAACGACTAAGTATCAAGGACTCATCGCGCGAATCGCTCTGGAACTGAAATCGGATGCGCGCACTGACATGCTCCCCTCTCTGGAAGTCTGACACAAGTTGAAAAATTTTCTAAGTCCCAAAAAATTTTTTTTTTCAACTTTTTTTCAATTTTCCCCCTGTGGGATATATATTTTACCCACACATATGAAGCCCTCCTGGGATGCCCTATAACATACTAGAACCTCATTTTGTGGAAGTTTTCACAAATTTGTGAAATTTTCAAAAAGTCAGAAATTTTGGCAAAAACGACTAAGTATCAAGGACTCATCGCGCGAATCGCTCTGGAACTGAAATCGGATGCGCGCACTGACATGCTCCCCTCTCTGGAAGTCTGACACAAGTCGAAAAATTTTCTAAGTCAGAAAAAATTTTTTTTTTCAACTTTTTTTCAATTTTCCCCCTGTGGGATATATATTTTACCCACACTTTTGGAGCCCTCCTGGGATGCCCTCTAACATACTAGAACCTCATTTTGTGGAAGTTTTCACAAAATTGTGAAATTTTCAAAAAAGTCAGAAATTTTGGCAAAAACGACTAAGTATCAAGGACTCATCGCGCGAATCGCTCTGGAACTGAAATCGGATGCGCGCACAGTCATGCTCCCCTGTCTGGAAGTCTGACAAAAGTTGAAAAATTTTCTAAGTCCCAAAAAATTTTTTTTTTCAACTTTTTTTCAATTTTCCCCCTGTGGGATATATATTTTACCCACACATATGAAGCCCTCCTGGGATGCCCTATAACATACTAGAACCTCATTTTGTGGAAGTTTTCACAAATTTGTGAAATTTTCAAAAAAGTCAGAAATTTGGCCAAAAACGACTAAGTATCAAGGACTCATCGCGCGAATCGCTCTGGAACTGAAATCGGATGCGCGCACAGACATGCTCCCCTCTCTGGAAGTCTGACACAAGTCGAAAAATTTTCTAAGTCAGAAAAAATTTTTTTTTTCAACTTTTTTTCAATTTTCCCCCTGTGGGATATATATTTTACCCACACTTTTGGAGCCCTCCTGGGATGCCCTCTAACATACTAGAACCTCATTTTGTGGAAGTTTTCACAAAATTGTGAAATTTTCAAAAAAGTCAGAAATTTTGGCAAAAACGACTAAGTATCAAGGACTCATCGCGCGAATCGCTCTGGAACTGAAATCGGATGCGCGCACAGTCATGCTCCCCTGTCTGGAAGTCTGACAAAAGTTGAAAAATTTTCTAAGTCCCAAAAAATTTTTTTTTTCAACTTTTTTTCAATTTTCCCCCTGTGGGATATATATTTTACCCACACATATGAAGCCCTCCTGGGATGCCCTATAACATACTAGAACCTCATTTTGTGGAAGTTTTCACAAATTTGTGAAATTTTCAAAAAAGTCAGAAATTTGGCCAAAAACGACTAAGTATCAAGGACTCATCGGAGGAATCGCTCTGGAACTGAAATCGGATGCGCGCACTGACATGCTCCCCTGTCTGGAAGTCTGACACAAGTCGAAAAATTTTCTAAGTCCAGAAAAAATTTTTTTTTCAACTTTTTTTCAATTTTCCCCATGTGGGATATATATTTTACCCACACATATGAAGCCCTCCTGGGATGCCCTATAACATACTAGAACCTCATTTTGTGGAAGTTTTCACAAATTTGTGAAATTTTCAAAAAAGTCAGAAATTTGGCCAAAAACGACTAAGTATCAAGGACTCATCGGAGGAATCGCTCTGGAACTGAAATCGGATGCGCGCACTGACATGCTCCCCTGTCTGGAAGTCTGACACAAGTTGAAAAATTTTCTAAGTCCAGAAAAATTTTTTTTTTCAACTTTTTTTCAATTTTCCCCCTGTGGCATATATATTTTACCCACACATATGAAGCCCTCCTGGGATGCCCTATAACATACTAGAACCTCATTTTGTGGAAGTTTTCACAAATTTGTGAAATTTTCAAAAAAGTCAGAAATTTGGCCAAAAACGACTAAGTATCAAGGACTCATCGGAGGAATCGCTCTGGAACTGAAATCGGATGCGCGCACTGACATGCTCCCCTCTCTGGAAGTCTGACACAAGTCGAAAAATTTTCTAAGTCCAGAAAAAAAAAGTTTTTCAACTTTACCCTTTAGGGATTTGAACCCAGGACCCTAGCAATAGCAAGGCTTCAGCGCTGACACCTGCGCCACCGTGGCCTCACAAACCAAATATCTGAAAATGAGGTTCCTCTCATCCTCTCATATAGCGCAAAAGAACAAACGTATATGAGATAGGTTAGGGTTTTTCCCGTCAACGCTGCTGATGATTTTCAACCGTGCAGGTGGCATCCTTATGGCTGCCTCAACCCCTGTGATGCCGTATAGAAGATATAGGTGATTTTCCTAGAGCGGAAGCTCATCAACCGCTCGGCTGATGGTACCTGGATGTGTGCAGCGGAAAGAAAGATCACCTCCGGTGCAGATGCAAGGACTTTAAAGCTCCGTTTGGCTGCGGGAAATGTGTCGCTATGAAGCGGTAAGTAAAAGTCATCCGTCGCCCACATATAGGTGTATGTAACCGCCACACAAGGCTGCGGCGGACCCCATGTTGCAGGGTTGTAAAACCGCGGTGATCGTTTGTATTATTTCCCCACAGCCACCAACGTACACCGCTGACATGCCCCATATGCCACAGGGTGACGAAATACCTGTCCACACATCTGAGAAGGGTGTGCATGAGGTCCGAAAGCAACTCGGAGATAAAAACAAACTTGGCCGTCGTCAAAGATCGACTTAGACTTGTTGCGGCTAAAGGCACATCTATAGCATTCAGCGAGCTCAAGCCTCTGCAATCCCTGGAAGATACGGTAGCATTTGTAGAAAGTCGTGGGTATTTTATAGTGAACAAACCTACATTTCAGTTAGACCACATACCGCTGACCTTTGAAGGACAGACCCAGGCGCCAACAGACTATTTGCCCCCCTGCTACCTGCCCACTGTGGACTCAGATTCACATATGATGGACCCGCTTGTTCCTGAACAGTCTCCAGACCATTTTGAGGGAGCCCCATGCCCCGAGTCGGACCCCTTTGAGGTCATGGACGGCAGCACACAAAACATTCAGTCTAGGCGATGGAAAAATGAAAGCTCCCTGGCTAGAACGGACGCCGGCTTGTATAGGCGTCACTCAGTAAATAGCCCCATGTTGAAGAGCTTCCGCACATATTTGACAGTAACCCGTGGGGTCCCTAATTGTAACCAGGAGGTATCAAATGTCGCTCGGTTTCTTTTCTTTATCAACCCACGATTTATAACTCTGGAGTACTTAAACAAACCCACAAAAGTGAATGATTTTTTTAAAAAACTTAGCAGCCTCAAACTATCGAACCAGACCTCCCTCAAAATACTGAAACACATTCGGCGATTCACCACCTACCAGATGAGGGGCACACAACTGAGCATAGAGAATCCTCAGCTATACCGGGCGTGTGAGGTGTTTATGAGCTTTACGGAGGACCTGCGTAAGACGTTGTACAGGGGAGTCTGCCAAGACTCAGTGAGCAAGAGGTACCCAATATTCGGAGAGATTTTTACCAAACATCGGCTGTCGGGTAAAAGAATTATATAACTGTATTTCACCCCACAGGTACGATACGCTGATGAAGCCCTCGAAAACACCGAATGACTGCCAGAAAATACTGAACGAAGCGAGACCCACATTTCTAGCGTGCATAGAGAATGTCCAGGAGGGGGGATCAGAAGAGGACCGAAGGGAAGTTATTCTGTACCTCCAGGCTCTTCTGATTCTAAGACACCTCCAAAGGCCAGGTGTTGTGCGCAATTTGACCGTAAGTAGTGTTAGTCTGCATGGGCAGCGGTCATTGCGGAACCGTCTCAATCATCTCCCTTCTTTTTACACCTTAGGTTTCAGAGTGGAACGGGAGGACCTATCACATGTACCGCGGTGTTCGAAAGACGATTGTCGGTGTGAAAACACACAAGTGTGCATCCACGCAAGTAGCATCGTTCGTGCTTTCAGAGGAAGAACATTCGGTAAGGTTTCTACAAGCCAGGGGACCCGGGCTACCCGACTCCACATGGGGTTGAAACCCCTCTGTTGCCCCCATGAAAAACTCGAGATCAAGTTTTTTTTTTCTTTTTCAGTGGTTCAAAGTCTACGCAGAACATATCAGACCTGCCATTGCTGCTGGCCGAGAAATCGCAAACTTTTTTCTGACGTGTACCGGGAAGGTCGTAAGGAACCCATCCGCTGCTCTCCGGCGTTATCATGAAAGGTAGGGGAAGGATGTCCAGTGAAAACTACCATATGCAGCTACATGCACTGATTTTTTTTTCCTCCACAGCTACAGCCTTCCACATATCACCAGCCATTTTGCACGACGTGTATGTGAAACGTGGACTCTCTCACGATATTCCGATTCCGAAAAGCACTTATTCGCACGATATCTGGCGCACACAAACGGTATGGCTGAGAAAGTTTACCGGGAGAAAACACTTGGGGATATGTGTCTTGCCCATGAATTGGTAATAAATTCGGGGCAGGCTGTCGGAGACGACAGCCAGGCTGATGGAGACGACTGGCGGGCTGATGGATATGACAGCCAGGCTGATGGAGACGACTGGCGGGCTGATGGATATGACAGCCAGGCTGATGGAGC
>NW_027363148.1:995000-1002500 GCF_046119375.1 Phyllobates terribilis
CACGCCTGGGTGGGTGGGCGCCCCGCCGTTCGCCTGTGCGGGTCGTCAGACCGCTGCCTTCGCTCGGTTCGAATCAAACTCCCCACAGCTCGGCCACCTCCGCAGACGGGATGCGAGGCCGGCGTGCGCGCCCAAAGATAGGTGTCGGAAGCCCGGGGGTAGAGGAGGAAGGGGACCGCTCACCTTAAGCCGGCGCGAGCTCCAAAGCCCGGGCCGAGCGAGCGGCGCCACCTCCCCACCCAGGAGCGCTGCGCCAGATCGATCGGAGGAAGATCAGGGGGTCGTGGAGGGACTTGCCCAAGTACGGAGGCTGCAAACCCCTGTCGTCGGGAGATGCGTGCCCAAGAGTCCTGGAAGCGAGACTCGGGTACAGGCGCCCTTGCAGAGGGGGTACTGGATGTGGAACAGCACTGGGGTCAAAGCCACGAAAGCATCCGCCCTCATGGAGCCTCTCCTCAGCCTAAAAATCCAGATTTTAGCCTTGACGGCGCCCCCATGTGGAGAACCAGGGCCCGCGGGGGGTCTGGCCAGGCTCACTTCAACCCAGGAACACCTCTCTTACTTGGGATGGGCGACCGGCAAAAGCCCCCCCACGCAGCTGCGGAAGTCTGGGTTCAGCCAAGGTGCAGACCTCCAGCTGAACAGGGACTCATAGCCAAAACACGTGCCCGGGTCTACAGAGGTGAAAACCAGCTTAAATGAGTCGAAATGTGTCGAGGATGAGAGGTCCGTCTCTCTTATATATCCTGCCGGTGGTGTGCAAAACCCTGTCGTCAGGAGATGCATGCCCAAGAGTCCTGGAAGCGAGACTCGGGTACAGGCGCCCTTGCAGAGGGGGTACTGGATGTGGAACAGCACTGGGGTCAAAGCCACGAAAGCATCCGCCCTCATGGAGCCTCTCCTCAGCCTAAAAATCCAGATTTTAGCCTTGACGGCGCCCCCATGTGGAGAACCAGGGCCCGCGGGGGGTCTGGCCAGGCTCACTTCAACCCAGGAACACCTCTCTTACTTGGGATGGGCGACCGGCAAAAGCCCCCCCACGCAGCTGCGGAAGTCTGGGTTCAGCCAAGGTGCAGACCTCCAGCTGAACAGGGACTCATAGCCAAAACACGTGCCCGGGTCTACAGAGGTGAAAACCAGCTTAAATGAGTCGAAATGTGTCGGGGCCGAGAGGTCCGTCTCTCTTATATATTCTGCCGGTGGTGTGCAAAACTGGGTATTTGCATTGGGTGTCACCCTATACCCACTTTAGGGACACATGTCAAAAAGTACCCGATCGCCTGGAACTGTTAGGCGGATTCGGCTCCCTGAAATTTCCTCATTCTGGTTCTTTTTCACTTTTTTTCTATTTTGCGACATATAGTGAGCAGGCTGCATTACTGGTACCGGGGAGACCCCAAAACACTTGGAACTGGTGAGCGGGCTCAATTTATCAACGATTTGTGGGTCCTGGAAGTCAAAATTCTGACTTCTGAAAAAGACTAAGTATCAAGGACTCATCGGAGGAATCGCTCTGGAACTGAAATCGGATGCGCGCACTGTCATGCTCCCCTGTCTGGAAGTCTGACAAAAGTTGAAAAATTTTCTAAGTCCAGAAAAAATTTTTTTTTCAACTTTTTTTCAATTTTCCCCATGTGGGATATATATTTTACCCACACATATGAAGCCCTCCTGGGATGCCCTATAACATACTAGAACCTCATTTTGTGGAAGTTTTCACAAAATTGTGAAATTTTCAAAAACTCAGAAATTTTGGCAAAAACGACTAAGTATCAAGGACTCATCGCGCGAATCGCTCTGGAACTGAAATCGGATGCGCGCACTGTCATGCTCCCCTGTCTGGAAGTCTGACAAAAGTTGAAAAATTTTCTAAGTCCAGAAAAAATTTTTTTTTCAACTTTTTTTCAATTTTCCCCCTGTGGCATATATATTTTACCCACACTTTTGGAGCCCTCCTGGGATGCCCTCTAACATAGTATAACCTCATTTTGTGGAAGTTTTCACAAAATTGTGAAATTTTCAAAAAAGTCAGAAATTTGGCCAAAAACGACTAAGTATCAAGGACTCATCGGAGGAATCGCTCTGGAACTGAAATCGGATGCGCGCACTGTCATGCTCCCCTGTCTGGAAGTCTGACAAAAGTTGAAAAATTTTCTAAGTCCAGAAAAAATTTTTTTTTCAACTTTTTTTCAATTTTCCCCCTGTGGCATATATATTTTACCCACACATATGAAGCCCTCCTGGGATGCCCTATAACATACTAGAACCTCATTTTGTGGAAGTTTTCACAAATTTGTGAAATTTTCAAAAAAGTCAGAAATTTGGCCAAAAACGACTAAGTATCAAGGACTCATCGGAGGAATCGCTCTGGAACTGAAATCGGATGCGCGCACTGACATGCTCCCCTGTCTGGAAGTCTGACACAAGTTGAAAAATTTTCTAAGTCCCGAAAAAATTTTTTTTTCAACTTTTTTTCAATTTTCCCCATGTGGGATATATATTTTACCCACACATATGAAGCCCTCCTGGGATGCCCTATAACATACTAGAACCTCATTTTGTGGAAGTTTTCACAAATTTGTGAAATTTTCAAAAAAGTCAGAAATTTGGCCAAAAACGACTAAGTATCAAGGACTCATCGCGCGAATCGCTCTGGAACTGAAATCGGATGCGCGCACTGTCATGCTCCCCTGTCTGGAAGTCTGACAAAAGTTGAAAAATTTTCTAAGTCCAGAAAAAATTTTTTTTTCAACTTTTTTTCAATTTTCCCCCTGTGGCATATATATTTTACCCACACATATGAAGCCCTCCTGGGATGCCCTATAACATACTAGAACCTCATTTTGTGGAAGTTTTCACAAATTTGTGAAATTTTCAAAAAGTCAGAAATTTTGGCAAAAACGACTAAGTATCAAGGACTCATCGCGCGAATCGCTCTGGAACTGAAATCGGATGCGCGCACTGACATGCTCCCCTCTCTGGAAGTCTGACACAAGTTGAAAAATTTTCTAAGTCCCAAAAAATTTTTTTTTTCAACTTTTTTTCAATTTTCCCCCTGTGGGATATATATTTTACCCACACATATGAAGCCCTCCTGGGATGCCCTATAACATACTAGAACCTCATTTTGTGGAAGTTTTCACAAATTTGTGAAATTTTCAAAAAGTCAGAAATTTTGGCAAAAACGACTAAGTATCAAGGACTCATCGCGCGAATCGCTCTGGAACTGAAATCGGATGCGCGCACTGACATGCTCCCCTCTCTGGAAGTCTGACACAAGTCGAAAAATTTTCTAAGTCAGAAAAAATTTTTTTTTTCAACTTTTTTTCAATTTTCCCCCTGTGGGATATATATTTTACCCACACTTTTGGAGCCCTCCTGGGATGCCCTATAACATACTAGAACCTCATTTTGTGGAAGTTTTCACAAAATTGTGAAATTTTCAAAAAAGTCAGAAATTTTGGCAAAAACGACTAAGTATCAAGGACTCATCGCGCGAATCGCTCTGGAACTGAAATCGGATGCGCGCACAGTCATGCTCCCCTGTCTGGAAGTCTGACAAAAGTTGAAAAATTTTCTAAGTCCCAAAAAATTTTTTTTTTCAACTTTTTTTCAATTTTCCCCCTGTGGGATATATATTTTACCCACACATATGAAGCCCTCCTGGGATGCCCTATAACATACTAGAACCTCATTTTGTGGAAGTTTTCACAAATTTGTGAAATTTTCAAAAAAGTCAGAAATTTGGCCAAAAACGACTAAGTATCAAGGACTCATCGCGCGAATCGCTCTGGAACTGAAATCGGATGCGCGCACAGACATGCTCCCCTCTCTGGAAGTCTGACACAAGTCGAAAAATTTTCTAAGTCAGAAAAAATTTTTTTTTTCAACTTTTTTTCAATTTTCCCCCTGTGGGATATATATTTTACCCACACTTTTGGAGCCCTCCTGGGATGCCCTCTAACATACTAGAACCTCATTTTGTGGAAGTTTTCACAAAATTGTGAAATTTTCAAAAAAGTCAGAAATTTTGGCAAAAACGACTAAGTATCAAGGACTCATCGCGCGAATCGCTCTGGAACTGAAATCGGATGCGCGCACAGTCATGCTCCCCTGTCTGGAAGTCTGACAAAAGTTGAAAAATTTTCTAAGTCCCAAAAAATTTTTTTTTTCAACTTTTTTTCAATTTTCCCCCTGTGGGATATATATTTTACCCACACATATGAAGCCCTCCTGGGATGCCCTATAACATACTAGAACCTCATTTTGTGGAAGTTTTCACAAATTTGTGAAATTTTCAAAAAAGTCAGAAATTTGGCCAAAAACGACTAAGTATCAAGGACTCATCGGAGGAATCGCTCTGGAACTGAAATCGGATGCGCGCACTGACATGCTCCCCTGTCTGGAAGTCTGACACAAGTCGAAAAATTTTCTAAGTCCAGAAAAAATTTTTTTTTCAACTTTTTTTCAATTTTCCCCATGTGGGATATATATTTTACCCACACATATGAAGCCCTCCTGGGATGCCCTATAACATACTAGAACCTCATTTTGTGGAAGTTTTCACAAATTTGTGAAATTTTCAAAAAAGTCAGAAATTTGGCCAAAAACGACTAAGTATCAAGGACTCATCGGAGGAATCGCTCTGGAACTGAAATCGGATGCGCGCACTGACATGCTCCCCTGTCTGGAAGTCTGACACAAGTTGAAAAATTTTCTAAGTCCAGAAAAATTTTTTTTTTCAACTTTTTTTCAATTTTCCCCCTGTGGCATATATATTTTACCCACACATATGAAGCCCTCCTGGGATGCCCTATAACATACTAGAACCTCATTTTGTGGAAGTTTTCACAAATTTGTGAAATTTTCAAAAAAGTCAGAAATTTGGCCAAAAACGACTAAGTATCAAGGACTCATCGGAGGAATCGCTCTGGAACTGAAATCGGATGCGCGCACTGACATGCTCCCCTCTCTGGAAGTCTGACACAAGTCGAAAAATTTTCTAAGTCCAGAAAAAAAAAGTTTTTCAACTTTACCCTTTAGGGATTTGAACCCAGGACCCTAGCAATAGCAAGGCTTCAGCGCTGACACCTGCGCCACCGTGGCCTCACAAACCAAATATCTGAAAATGAGGTTCCTCTCATCCTCTCATATAGCGCAAAAGAACAAACGTATATGAGATAGGTTAGGGTTTTTCCCGTCAACGCTGCTGATGATTTTCAACCGTGCAGGTGGCATCCTTATGGCTGCCTCAACCCCTGTGATGCCGTATAGAAGATATAGGTGATTTTCCTAGAGCGGAAGCTCATCAACCGCTCGGCTGATGGTACCTGGATGTGTGCAGCGGAAAGAAAGATCACCTCCGGTGCAGATGCAAGGACTTTAAAGCTCCGTTTGGCTGCGGGAAATGTGTCGCTATGAAGCGGTAAGTAAAAGTCATCCGTCGCCCACATATAGGTGTATGTAACCGCCACACAAGGCTGCGGCGGACCCCATGTTGCAGGGTTGTAAAACCGCGGTGATCGTTTGTATTATTTCCCCACAGCCACCAACGTACACCGCTGACATGCCCCATATGCCACAGGGTGACGAAATACCTGTCCACACATCTGAGAAGGGTGTGCATGAGGTCCGAAAGCAACTCGGAGATAAAAACAAACTTGGCCGTCGTCAAAGATCGACTTAGACTTGTTGCGGCTAAAGGCACATCTATAGCATTCAGCGAGCTCAAGCCTCTGCAATCCCTGGAAGATACGGTAGCATTTGTAGAAAGTCGTGGGTATTTTATAGTGAACAAACCTACATTTCAGTTAGACCACATACCGCTGACCTTTGAAGGACAGACCCAGGCGCCAACAGACTATTTGCCCCCCTGCTACCTGCCCACTGTGGACTCAGATTCACATATGATGGACCCGCTTGTTCCTGAACAGTCTCCAGACCATTTTGAGGGAGCCCCATGCCCCGAGTCGGACCCCTTTGAGGTCATGGACGGCAGCACACAAAACATTCAGTCTAGGCGATGGAAAAATGAAAGCTCCCTGGCTAGAACGGACGCCGGCTTGTATAGGCGTCACTCAGTAAATAGCCCCATGTTGAAGAGCTTCCGCACATATTTGACAGTAACCCGTGGGGTCCCTAATTGTAACCAGGAGGTATCAAATGTCGCTCGGTTTCTTTTCTTTATCAACCCACGATTTATAACTCTGGAGTACTTAAACAAACCCACAAAAGTGAATGATTTTTTTAAAAAACTTAGCAGCCTCAAACTATCGAACCAGACCTCCCTCAAAATACTGAAACACATTCGGCGATTCACCACCTACCAGATGAGGGGCACACAACTGAGCATAGAGAATCCTCAGCTATACCGGGCGTGTGAGGTGTTTATGAGCTTTACGGAGGACCTGCGTAAGACGTTGTACAGGGGAGTCTGCCAAGACTCAGTGAGCAAGAGGTACCCAATATTCGGAGAGATTTTTACCAAACATCGGCTGTCGGGTAAAAGAATTATATAACTGTATTTCACCCCACAGGTACGATACGCTGATGAAGCCCTCGAAAACACCGAATGACTGCCAGAAAATACTGAACGAAGCGAGACCCACATTTCTAGCGTGCATAGAGAATGTCCAGGAGGGGGGATCAGAAGAGGACCGAAGGGAAGTTATTCTGTACCTCCAGGCTCTTCTGATTCTAAGACACCTCCAAAGGCCAGGTGTTGTGCGCAATTTGACCGTAAGTAGTGTTAGTCTGCATGGGCAGCGGTCATTGCGGAACCGTCTCAATCATCTCCCTTCTTTTTACACCTTAGGTTTCAGAGTGGAACGGGAGGACCTATCACATGTACCGCGGTGTTCGAAAGACGATTGTCGGTGTGAAAACACACAAGTGTGCATCCACGCAAGTAGCATCGTTCGTGCTTTCAGAGGAAGAACATTCGGTAAGGTTTCTACAAGCCAGGGGACCCGGGCTACCCGACTCCACATGGGGTTGAAACCCCTCTGTTGCCCCCATGAAAAACTCGAGATCAAGTTTTTTTTTTCTTTTTCAGTGGTTCAAAGTCTACGCAGAACATATCAGACCTGCCATTGCTGCTGGCCGAGAAATCGCAAACTTTTTTCTGACGTGTACCGGGAAGGTCGTAAGGAACCCATCCGCTGCTCTCCGGCGTTATCATGAAAGGTAGGGGAAGGATGTCCAGTGAAAACTACCATATGCAGCTACATGCACTGATTTTTTTTTCCTCCACAGCTACAGCCTTCCACATATCACCAGCCATTTTGCACGACGTGTATGTGAAACGTGGACTCTCTCACGATATTCCGATTCCGAAAAGCACTTATTCGCACGATATCTGGCGCACACAAACGGTATGGCTGAGAAAGTTTACCGGGAGAAAACACTTGGGGATATGTGTCTTGCCCATGAATTGGTAATAAATTCGGGGCAGGCTGTCGGAGACGACAGCCAGGCTGATGGAGACGACTGGCGGGCTGA
>NW_027363148.1:1012500-1020000 GCF_046119375.1 Phyllobates terribilis
GAAGAAAAGGGCCGCCCTCGGAGATCATTGTGCTTCCCCGCACAGGGAGCGATTCGGACGACGGGCCCCCACGCCTGGGTGGGTGGGCGCCCCGCCGTTCGCCTGTGCGGGTCGTCAGACCGCTGCCTTCGCTCGGTTCGAATCAAACTCCCCACAGCTCGGCCACCTCCGCAGACGGGATGCGAGGCCGGCGTGCGCGCCCAAAGATAGGTGTCGGAAGCCCGGGGGTAGAGGAGGAAGGGGACCGCTCACCTTAAGCCGGCGCGAGCTCCAAAGCCCGGGCCGAGCGAGCGGCGCCACCTCCCCACCCAGGAGCGCTGCGCCAGATCGATCGGAGGAAGATCAGGGGGTCGTGGAGGGACTTGCCCAAGTACGGAGGCTGCAAACCCCTGTCGTCGGGAGATGCGTGCCCAAGAGTCCTGGAAGCGAGACTCGGGTACAGGCGCCCTTGCAGAGGGGGTACTGGATGTGGAACAGCACTGGGGTCAAAGCCACGAAAGCATCCGCCCTCATGGAGCCTCTCCTCAGCCTAAAAATCCAGATTTTAGCCTTGACGGCGCCCCCATGTGGAGAACCAGGGCCCGCGGGGGGTCTGGCCAGGCTCACTTCAACCCAGGAACACCTCTCTTACTTGGGATGGGCGACCGGCAAAAGCCCCCCCACGCAGCTGCGGAAGTCTGGGTTCAGCCAAGGTGCAGACCTCCAGCTGAACAGGGACTCATAGCCAAAACACGTGCCCGGGTCTACAGAGGTGAAAACCAGCTTAAATGAGTCGAAATGTGTCGAGGATGAGAGGTCCGTCTCTCTTATATATCCTGCCGGTGGTGTGCAAAACCCTGTCGTCAGGAGATGCATGCCCAAGAGTCCTGGAAGCGAGACTCGGGTACAGGCGCCCTTGCAGAGGGGGTACTGGATGTGGAACAGCACTGGGGTCGAAGCCACGAAAGCATCCGCCCTCATGGAGCCTCTCCTCAGCCTAAAAATCCAGATTTTAGCCTTGACGGCGCCCCCATGTGGAGAACCAGGGCCCGCGGGGGGTCTGGCCAGGCTCACTTCAACCCAGGAACACCTCTCTTACTTGGGATGGGCGACCGGCAAAAGCCCCCCCACGCAGCTGCGGAAGTCTGGGTTCAGCCAAGGTGCAGACCTCCAGCTGAACAGGGACTCATAGCCAAAACACGTGCCCGGGTCTACAGAGGTGAAAACCAGCTTAAATGAGTCGAAATGTGTCGGGGCCGAGAGGTCCGTCTCTCTTATATATTCTGCCGGTGGTGTGCAAAACTGGGTATTTGCATTGGGTGTCACCCTATACCCACTTTAGGGACACATGTCAAAAAGTACCCGATCGCCTGGAACTGTTAGGCGGATTCGGCTCCCTGAAATTTCCTCATTCTGGTTCTTTTTCACTTTTTTTCTATTTTGCGACATATAGTGAGCAGGCTGCATTACTGGTACCGGGGAGACCCCAAAACACTTGGAACTGGTGAGCGGGCTCAATTTATCAACGATTTGTGGGTCCTGGAAGTCAAAATTCTGACTTCTGAAAAAGACTAAGTATCAAGGACTCATCGGAGGAATCGCTCTGGAACTGAAATCGGATGCGCGCACTGTCATGCTCCCCTGTCTGGAAGTCTGACAAAAGTTGAAAAATTTTCTAAGTCCAGAAAAAATTTTTTTTTCAACTTTTTTTCAATTTTCCCCATGTGGGATATATATTTTACCCACACATATGAAGCCCTCCTGGGATGCCCTATAACATACTAGAACCTCATTTTGTGGAAGTTTTCACAAAATTGTGAAATTTTCAAAAACTCAGAAATTTTGGCAAAAACGACTAAGTATCAAGGACTCATCGCGCGAATCGCTCTGGAACTGAAATCGGATGCGCGCACTGTCATGCTCCCCTGTCTGGAAGTCTGACAAAAGTTGAAAAATTTTCTAAGTCCAGAAAAAAAATTTTTTTCAACTTTTTTTCAATTTTCCCCCTGTGGCATATATATTTTACCCACACATATGAAGCCCTCCTGGGATGCCCTATAACATACTAGAACCTCATTTTGTGGAAGTTTTCACAAATTTGTGAAATTTTCAAAAAAGTCAGAAATTTGGCCAAAAACGACTAAGTATCAAGGACTCATCGGAGGAATCGCTCTGGAACTGAAATCGGATGCGCGCACTGACATGCTCCCCTGTCTGGAAGTCTGACACAAGTTGAAAAATTTTCTAAGTCCCGAAAAATTTTTTTTTTCAACTTTTTTTCAATTTTCCCCATGTGGGATATATATTTTACCCACACATATGAAGCCCTCCTGGGATGCCCTATAACATACTAGAACCTCATTTTGTGGAAGTTTTCACAAATTTGTGAAATTTTCAAAAAAGTCAGAAATTTGGCCAAAAACGACTAAGTATCAAGGACTCATCGCGCGAATCGCTCTGGAACTGAAATCGGATGCGCGCACTGTCATGCTCCCCTGTCTGGAAGTCTGACAAAAGTTGAAAAATTTTCTAAGTCCAGAAAAAATTTTTTTTTCAACTTTTTTTCAATTTTCCCCCTGTGGCATATATATTTTACCCACACATATGAAGCCCTCCTGGGATGCCCTATAACATACTAGAACCTCATTTTGTGGAAGTTTTCACAAATTTGTGAAATTTTCAAAAAGTCAGAAATTTTGGCAAAAACGACTAAGTATCAAGGACTCATCGCGCGAATCGCTCTGGAACTGAAATCGGATGCGCGCACTGACATGCTCCCCTCTCTGGAAGTCTGACACAAGTTGAAAAATTTTCTAAGTCCCAAAAAATTTTTTTTTTCAACTTTTTTTCAATTTTCCCCCTGTGGGATATATATTTTACCCACACATATGAAGCCCTCCTGGGATGCCCTATAACATACTAGAACCTCATTTTGTGGAAGTTTTCACAAATTTGTGAAATTTTCAAAAAGTCAGAAATTTTGGCAAAAACGACTAAGTATCAAGGACTCATCGCGCGAATCGCTCTGGAACTGAAATCGGATGCGCGCACTGACATGCTCCCCTCTCTGGAAGTCTGACACAAGTCGAAAAATTTTCTAAGTCAGAAAAAATTTTTTTTTTCAACTTTTTTTCAATTTTCCCCCTGTGGGATATATATTTTACCCACACTTTTGGAGCCCTCCTGGGATGCCCTCTAACATACTAGAACCTCATTTTGTGGAAGTTTTCACAAAATTGTGAAATTTTCAAAAAAGTCAGAAATTTTGGCAAAAACGACTAAGTATCAAGGACTCATCGCGCGAATCGCTCTGGAACTGAAATCGGATGCGCGCACAGTCATGCTCCCCTGTCTGGAAGTCTGACAAAAGTTGAAAAATTTTCTAAGTCCCAAAAAATTTTTTTTTTCAACTTTTTTTCAATTTTCCCCCTGTGGGATATATATTTTACCCACACATATGAAGCCCTCCTGGGATGCCCTATAACATACTAGAACCTCATTTTGTGGAAGTTTTCACAAATTTGTGAAATTTTCAAAAAAGTCAGAAATTTGGCCAAAAACGACTAAGTATCAAGGACTCATCGCGCGAATCGCTCTGGAACTGAAATCGGATGCGCGCACAGACATGCTCCCCTCTCTGGAAGTCTGACACAAGTCGAAAAATTTTCTAAGTCAGAAAAAATTTTTTTTTTCAACTTTTTTTCAATTTTCCCCCTGTGGGATATATATTTTACCCACACTTTGGGAGCCCTCCTGGGATGCCCTCTAACATACTAGAACCTCATTTTGTGGAAGTTTTCACAAAATTGTGAAATTTTCAAAAAAGTCAGAAATTTTGGCAAAAACGACTAAGTATCAAGGACTCATCGCGCGAATCGCTCTGGAACTGAAATCGGATGCGCGCACAGTCATGCTCCCCTGTCTGGAAGTCTGACAAAAGTTGAAAAATTTTCTAAGTCCCAAAAAATTTTTTTTTTCAACTTTTTTTCAATTTTCCCCCTGTGGGATATATATTTTACCCACACATATGAAGCCCTCCTGGGATGCCCTATAACATACTAGAACCTCATTTTGTGGAAGTTTTCACAAATTTGTGAAATTTTCAAAAAAGTCAGAAATTTGGCCAAAAACGACTAAGTATCAAGGACTCATCGGAGGAATCGCTCTGGAACTGAAATCGGATGCGCGCACTGACATGCTCCCCTGTCTGGAAGTCTGACACAAGTCGAAAAATTTTCTAAGTCCAGAAAAAATTTTTTTTTCAACTTTTTTTCAATTTTCCCCATGTGGGATATATATTTTACCCACACATATGAAGCCCTCCTGGGATGCCCTATAACATACTAGAACCTCATTTTGTGGAAGTTTTCACAAATTTGTGAAATTTTCAAAAAAGTCAGAAATTTGGCCAAAAACGACTAAGTATCAAGGACTCATCGGAGGAATCGCTCTGGAACTGAAATCGGATGCGCGCACTGACATGCTCCCCTGTCTGGAAGTCTGACACAAGTTGAAAAATTTTCTAAGTCCAGAAAAATTTTTTTTTTCAACTTTTTTTCAATTTTCCCCCTGTGGCATATATATTTTACCCACACATATGAAGCCCTCCTGGGATGCCCTATAACATACTAGAACCTCATTTTGTGGAAGTTTTCACAAATTTGTGAAATTTTCAAAAAAGTCAGAAATTTGGCCAAAAACGACTAAGTATCAAGGACTCATCGGAGGAATCGCTCTGGAACTGAAATCGGATGCGCGCACTGACATGCTCCCCTCTCTGGAAGTCTGACACAAGTCGAAAAATTTTCTAAGTCCAGAAAAAAAAAGTTTTTCAACTTTACCCTTTAGGGATTTGAACCCAGGACCCTAGCAATAGCAAGGCTTCAGCGCTGACACCTGCGCCACCGTGGCCTCACAAACCAAATATCTGAAAATGAGGTTCCTCTCATCCTCTCATATAGCGCAAAAGAACAAACGTATATGAGATAGGTTAGGGTTTTTCCCGTCAACGCTGCTGATGATTTTCAACCGTGCAGGTGGCATCCTTATGGCTGCCTCAACCCCTGTGATGCCGTATAGAAGATATAGGTGATTTTCCTAGAGCGGAAGCTCATCAACCGCTCGGCTGATGGTACCTGGATGTGTGCAGCGGAAAGAAAGATCACCTCCGGTGCAGATGCAAGGACTTTAAAGCTCCGTTTGGCTGCGGGAAATGTGTCGCTATGAAGCGGTAAGTAAAAGTCATCCGTCGCCCACATATAGGTGTATGTAACCGCCACACAAGGCTGCGGCGGACCCCATGTTGCAGGGTTGTAAAACCGCGGTGATCGTTTGTATTATTTCCCCACAGCCACCAACGTACACCGCTGACATGCCCCATATGCCACAGGGTGACGAAATACCTGTCCACACATCTGAGAAGGGTGTGCATGAGGTCCGAAAGCAACTCGGAGATAAAAACAAACTTGGCCGTCGTCAAAGATCGACTTAGACTTGTTGCGGCTAAAGGCACATCTATAGCATTCAGCGAGCTCAAGCCTCTGCAATCCCTGGAAGATACGGTAGCATTTGTAGAAAGTCGTGGGTATTTTATAGTGAACAAACCTACATTTCAGTTAGACCACATACCGCTGACCTTTGAAGGACAGACCCAGGCGCCAACAGACTATTTGCCCCCCTGCTACCTGCCCACTGTGGACTCAGATTCACATATGATGGACCCGCTTGTTCCTGAACAGTCTCCAGACCATTTTGAGGGAGCCCCATGCCCCGAGTCGGACCCCTTTGAGGTCATGGACGGCAGCACACAAAACATTCAGTCTAGGCGATGGAAAAATGAAAGCTCCCTGGCTAGAACGGACGCCGGCTTGTATAGGCGTCACTCAGTAAATAGCCCCATGTTGAAGAGCTTCCGCACATATTTGACAGTAACCCGTGGGGTCCCTAATTGTAACCAGGAGGTATCAAATGTCGCTCGGTTTCTTTTCTTTATCAACCCACGATTTATAACTCTGGAGTACTTAAACAAACCCACAAAAGTGAATGATTTTTTTAAAAAACTTAGCAGCCTCAAACTATCGAACCAGACCTCCCTCAAAATACTGAAACACATTCGGCGATTCACCACCTACCAGATGAGGGGCACACAACTGAGCATAGAGAATCCTCAGCTATACCGGGCGTGTGAGGTGTTTATGAGCTTTACGGAGGACCTGCGTAAGACGTTGTACAGGGGAGTCTGCCAAGACTCAGTGAGCAAGAGGTACCCAATATTCGGAGAGATTTTTACCAAACATCGGCTGTCGGGTAAAAGAATTATATAACTGTATTTCACCCCACAGGTACGATACGCTGATGAAGCCCTCGAAAACACCGAATGACTGCCAGAAAATACTGAACGAAGCGAGACCCACATTTCTAGCGTGCATAGAGAATGTCCAGGAGGGGGGATCAGAAGAGGACCGAAGGGAAGTTATTCTGTACCTCCAGGCTCTTCTGATTCTAAGACACCTCCAAAGGCCAGGTGTTGTGCGCAATTTGACCGTAAGTAGTGTTAGTCTGCATGGGCAGCGGTCATTGCGGAACCGTCTCAATCATCTCCCTTCTTTTTACACCTTAGGTTTCAGAGTGGAACGGGAGGACCTATCACATGTACCGCGGTGTTCGAAAGACGATTGTCGGTGTGAAAACACACAAGTGTGCATCCACGCAAGTAGCATCGTTCGTGCTTTCAGAGGAAGAACATTCGGTAAGGTTTCTACAAGCCAGGGGACCCGGGCTACCCGACTCCACATGGGGTTGAAACCCCTCTGTTGCCCCCATGAAAAACTCGAGATCAAGTTTTTTTTTTCTTTTTCAGTGGTTCAAAGTCTACGCAGAACATATCAGACCTGCCATTGCTGCTGGCCGAGAAATCGCAAACTTTTTTCTGACGTGTACCGGGAAGGTCGTAAGGAACCCATCCGCTGCTCTCCGGCGTTATCATGAAAGGTAGGGGAAGGATGTCCAGTGAAAACTACCATATGCAGCTACATGCACTGATTTTTTTTTCCTCCACAGCTACAGCCTTCCACATATCACCAGCCATTTTGCACGACGTGTATGTGAAACGTGGACTCTCTCACGATATTCCGATTCCGAAAAGCACTTATTCGCACGATATCTGGCGCACACAAACGGTATGGCTGAGAAAGTTTACCGGGAGAAAACACTTGGGGATATGTGTCTTGCCCATGAATTGGTAATAAATTCGGGGCAGGCTGTCGGAGACGACAGCCAGGCTGATGGAGACGACTGGCGGGCTGATGGATATGACAGCCAGGCTGATGGAGACGACTGGCGGGCTGATGGTTATGACAGCCAGGCTGATGGAGCCGACAGACTGGCTGATGGAGGCGACAGCCAGGCTGATGGAGCCGACAGACTGGCTGATGGAGGCGACAGCCAGGCTGATGGAGCCGACAGACTGGCTGATGGAGGCGACAGCCAGGCGGATGGAGCCGACAGACTGGCTGATGGAGG
>NW_027363148.1:1030000-1040000 GCF_046119375.1 Phyllobates terribilis
GAAGCCCGGGGGTAGAGGAGGAAGGGGACCGCTCACCTTAAGCCGGCGCGAGCTCCAAAGCCCGGGCCGAGCGAGCGGCGCCACCTCCCCACCCAGGAGCGCTGCGCCAGATCGATCGGAGGAAGATCAGGGGGTCGTGGAGGGACTTGCCCAAGTACGGAGGCTGCAAACCCCTGTCGTCGGGAGATGCGTGCCCAAGAGTCCTGGAAGCGAGACTCGGGTACAGGCGCCCTTGCAGAGGGGGTACTGGATGTGGAACAGCACTGGGGTCAAAGCCACGAAAGCATCCGCCCTCATGGAGCCTCTCCTCAGCCTAAAAATCCAGATTTTAGCCTTGACGGCGCCCCCATGTGGAGAACCAGGGCCCGCGGGGGGTCTGGCCAGGCTCACTTCAACCCAGGAACACCTCTCTTACTTGGGATGGGCGACCGGCAAAAGCCCCCCCACGCAGCTGCGGAAGTCTGGGTTCAGCCAAGGTGCAGACCTCCAGCTGAACAGGGACTCATAGCCAAAACACGTGCCCGGGTCTACAGAGGTGAAAACCAGCTTAAATGAGTCGAAATGTGTCGAGGATGAGAGGTCCGTCTCTCTTATATATCCTGCCGGTGGTGTGCAAAACCCTGTCGTCAGGAGATGCATGCCCAAGAGTCCTGGAAGCGAGACTCGGGTACAGGCGCCCTTGCAGAGGGGGTACTGGATGTGGAACAGCACTGGGGTCGAAGCCACGAAAGCATCCGCCCTCATGGAGCCTCTCCTCAGCCTAAAAATCCAGATTTTAGCCTTGACGGCGCCCCCATGTGGAGAACCAGGGCCCGCGGGGGGTCTGGCCAGGCTCACTTCAACCCAGGAACACCTCTCTTACTTGGGATGGGCGACCGGCAAAAGCCCCCCCACGCAGCTGCGGAAGTCTGGGTTCAGCCAAGGTGCAGACCTCCAGCTGAACAGGGACTCATAGCCAAAACACGTGCCCGGGTCTACAGAGGTGAAAACCAGCTTAAATGAGTCGAAATGTGTCGGGGCCGAGAGGTCCGTCTCTCTTATATATTCTGCCGGTGGTGTGCAAAACTGGGTATTTGCATTGGGTGTCACCCTATACCCACTTTAGGGACACATGTCAAAAAGTACCCGATCGCCTGGAACTGTTAGGCGGATTCGGCTCCCTGAAATTTCCTCATTCTGGTTCTTTTTCACTTTTTTTCTATTTTGCGACATATAGTGAGCAGGCTGCATTACTGGTACCGGGGAGACCCCAAAACACTTGGAACTGGTGAGCGGGCTCAATTTATCAACGATTTGTGGGTCCTGGAAGTCAAAATTCTGACTTCTGAAAAAGACTAAGTATCAAGGACTCATCGGAGGAATCGCTCTGGAACTGAAATCGGATGCGCGCACTGTCATGCTCCCCTGTCTGGAAGTCTGACAAAAGTTGAAAAATTTTCTAAGTCCAGAAAAAAATTTTTTTTCAACTTTTTTTCAATTTTCCCCATGTGGGATATATATTTTACCCACACATATGAAGCCCTCCTGGGATGCCCTATAACATACTAGAACCTCATTTTGTGGAAGTTTTCACAAAATTGTGAAATTTTCAAAAACTCAGAAATTTTGGCAAAAACGACTAAGTATCAAGGACTCATCGCGCGAATCGCTCTGGAACTGAAATCGGATGCGCGCACTGTCATGCTCCCCTGTCTGGAAGTCTGACAAAAGTTGAAAAATTTTCTAAGTCCAGAAAAAATTTTTTTTTCAACTTTTTTTCAATTTTCCCCCTGTGGCATATATATTTTACCCACACTTTTGGAGCCCTCCTGGGATGCCCTCTAACATAGTATAACCTCATTTTGTGGAAGTTTTCACAAAATTGTGAAATTTTCAAAAAAGTCAGAAATTTGGCCAAAAACGACTAAGTATCAAGGACTCATCGGAGGAATCGCTCTGGAACTGAAATCGGATGCGCGCACTGTCATGCTCCCCTGTCTGGAAGTCTGACAAAAGTTGAAAAATTTTCTAAGTCCAGAAAAAATTTTTTTTTCAACTTTTTTTCAATTTTCCCCCTGTGGCATATATATTTTACCCACACATATGAAGCCCTCCTGGGATGCCCTATAACATACTAGAACCTCATTTTGTGGAAGTTTTCACAAATTTGTGAAATTTTCAAAAAAGTCAGAAATTTGGCCAAAAACGACTAAGTATCAAGGACTCATCGGAGGAATCGCTCTGGAACTGAAATCGGATGCGCGCACTGACATGCTCCCCTGTCTGGAAGTCTGACACAAGTTGAAAAATTTTCTAAGTCCCGAAAAAATTTTTTTTTCAACTTTTTTTCAATTTTCCCCATGTGGGATATATATTTTACCCACACATATGAAGCCCTCCTGGGATGCCCTATAACATACTAGAACCTCATTTTGTGGAAGTTTTCACAAATTTGTGAAATTTTCAAAAAAGTCAGAAATTTGGCCAAAAACGACTAAGTATCAAGGACTCATCGCGCGAATCGCTCTGGAACTGAAATCGGATGCGCGCACTGTCATGCTCCCCTGTCTGGAAGTCTGACAAAAGTTGAAAAATTTTCTAAGTCCAGAAAAAATTTTTTTTTCAACTTTTTTTCAATTTTCCCCCTGTGGCATATATATTTTACCCACACATATGAAGCCCTCCTGGGATGCCCTATAACATACTAGAACCTCATTTTGTGGAAGTTTTCACAAATTTGTGAAATTTTCAAAAAGTCAGAAATTTTGGCAAAAACGACTAAGTATCAAGGACTCATCGCGCGAATCGCTCTGGAACTGAAATCGGATGCGCGCACTGACATGCTCCCCTCTCTGGAAGTCTGACACAAGTTGAAAAATTTTCTAAGTCCCAAAAAATTTTTTTTTTCAACTTTTTTTCAATTTTCCCCCTGTGGGATATATATTTTACCCACACATATGAAGCCCTCCTGGGATGCCCTATAACATACTAGAACCTCATTTTGTGGAAGTTTTCACAAATTTGTGAAATTTTCAAAAAGTCAGAAATTTTGGCAAAAACGACTAAGTATCAAGGACTCATCGCGCGAATCGCTCTGGAACTGAAATCGGATGCGCGCACTGACATGCTCCCCTCTCTGGAAGTCTGACACAAGTCGAAAAATTTTCTAAGTCAGAAAAAATTTTTTTTTTCAACTTTTTTTCAATTTTCCCCCTGTGGGATATATATTTTACCCACACTTTTGGAGCCCTCCTGGGATGCCCTCTAACATACTAGAACCTCATTTTGTGGAAGTTTTCACAAAATTGTGAAATTTTCAAAAAAGTCAGAAATTTTGGCAAAAACGACTAAGTATCAAGGACTCATCGCGCGAATCGCTCTGGAACTGAAATCGGATGCGCGCACAGTCATGCTCCCCTGTCTGGAAGTCTGACAAAAGTTGAAAAATTTTCTAAGTCCCAAAAAATTTTTTTTTTCAACTTTTTTTCAATTTTCCCCCTGTGGGATATATATTTTACCCACACATATGAAGCCCTCCTGGGATGCCCTATAACATACTAGAACCTCATTTTGTGGAAGTTTTCACAAATTTGTGAAATTTTCAAAAAAGTCAGAAATTTGGCCAAAAACGACTAAGTATCAAGGACTCATCGCGCGAATCGCTCTGGAACTGAAATCGGATGCGCGCACAGACATGCTCCCCTCTCTGGAAGTCTGACACAAGTCGAAAAATTTTCTAAGTCAGAAAAAATTTTTTTTTTCAACTTTTTTTCAATTTTCCCCCTGTGGGATATATATTTTACCCACACTTTTGGAGCCCTCCTGGGATGCCCTCTAACATACTAGAACCTCATTTTGTGGAAGTTTTCACAAAATTGTGAAATTTTCAAAAAAGTCAGAAATTTTGGCAAAAACGACTAAGTATCAAGGACTCATCGCGCGAATCGCTCTGGAACTGAAATCGGATGCGCGCACAGTCATGCTCCCCTGTCTGGAAGTCTGACAAAAGTTGAAAAATTTTCTAAGTCCCAAAAAATTTTTTTTTTCAACTTTTTTTCAATTTTCCCCCTGTGGGATATATATTTTACCCACACATATGAAGCCCTCCTGGGATGCCCTATAACATACTAGAACCTCATTTTGTGGAAGTTTTCACAAATTTGTGAAATTTTCAAAAAAGTCAGAAATTTGGCCAAAAACGACTAAGTATCAAGGACTCATCGGAGGAATCGCTCTGGAACTGAAATCGGATGCGCGCACTGACATGCTCCCCTGTCTGGAAGTCTGACACAAGTCGAAAAATTTTCTAAGTCCAGAAAAAATTTTTTTTTCAACTTTTTTTCAATTTTCCCCATGTGGGATATATATTTTACCCACACATATGAAGCCCTCCTGGGATGCCCTATAACATACTAGAACCTCATTTTGTGGAAGTTTTCACAAATTTGTGAAATTTTCAAAAAAGTCAGAAATTTGGCCAAAAACGACTAAGTATCAAGGACTCATCGGAGGAATCGCTCTGGAACTGAAATCGGATGCGCGCACTGACATGCTCCCCTGTCTGGAAGTCTGACACAAGTTGAAAAATTTTCTAAGTCCAGAAAAATTTTTTTTTCAACTTTTTTTCAATTTTCCCCCTGTGGCATATATATTTTACCCACACATATGAAGCCCTCCTGGGATGCCCTATAACATACTAGAACCTCATTTTGTGGAAGTTTTCACAAATTTGTGAAATTTTCAAAAAAGTCAGAAATTTGGCCAAAAACGACTAAGTATCAAGGACTCATCGGAGGAATCGCTCTGGAACTGAAATCGGATGCGCGCACTGACATGCTCCCCTGTCTGGAAGTCTGACACAAGTTGAAAAATTTTCTAAGTCCCGAAAAAATTTTTTTTTCAACTTTTTTTCAATTTTCCCCATGTGGGATATATATTTTACCCACACATATGAAGCCCTCCTGGGATGCCCTATAACATACTAGAACCTCATTTTGTGGAAGTTTTCACAAATTTGTGAAATTTTCAAAAAAGTCAGAAATTTGGCCAAAAACGACTAAGTATCAAGGACTCATCGCGCGAATCGCTCTGGAACTGAAATCGGATGCGCGCACTGTCATGCTCCCCTGTCTGGAAGTCTGACAAAAGTTGAAAAATTTTCTAAGTCCAGAAAAAATTTTTTTTTCAACTTTTTTTCAATTTTCCCCCTGTGGCATATATATTTTACCCACACATATGAAGCCCTCCTGGGATGCCCTATAACATACTAGAACCTCATTTTGTGGAAGTTTTCACAAATTTGTGAAATTTTCAAAAAGTCAGAAATTTTGGCAAAAACGACTAAGTATCAAGGACTCATCGCGCGAATCGCTCTGGAACTGAAATCGGATGCGCGCACTGACATGCTCCCCTCTCTGGAAGTCTGACACAAGTTGAAAAATTTTCTAAGTCCCAAAAAATTTTTTTTTTCAACTTTTTTTCAATTTTCCCCCTGTGGGATATATATTTTACCCACACATATGAAGCCCTCCTGGGATGCCCTATAACATACTAGAACCTCATTTTGTGGAAGTTTTCACAAATTTGTGAAATTTTCAAAAAGTCAGAAATTTTGGCAAAAACGACTAAGTATCAAGGACTCATCGCGCGAATCGCTCTGGAACTGAAATCGGATGCGCGCACTGACATGCTCCCCTCTCTGGAAGTCTGACACAAGTCGAAAAATTTTCTAAGTCAGAAAAAATTTTTTTTTTCAACTTTTTTTCAATTTTCCCCCTGTGGGATATATATTTTACCCACACTTTTGGAGCCCTCCTGGGATGCCCTCTAACATACTAGAACCTCATTTTGTGGAAGTTTTCACAAAATTGTGAAATTTTCAAAAAAGTCAGAAATTTTGGCAAAAACGACTAAGTATCAAGGACTCATCGCGCGAATCGCTCTGGAACTGAAATCGGATGCGCGCACAGTCATGCTCCCCTGTCTGGAAGTCTGACAAAAGTTGAAAAATTTTCTAAGTCCCAAAAAATTTTTTTTTTCAACTTTTTTTCAATTTTCCCCCTGTGGGATATATATTTTACCCACACATATGAAGCCCTCCTGGGATGCCCTATAACATACTAGAACCTCATTTTGTGGAAGTTTTCACAAATTTGTGAAATTTTCAAAAAAGTCAGAAATTTGGCCAAAAACGACTAAGTATCAAGGACTCATCGCGCGAATCGCTCTGGAACTGAAATCGGATGCGCGCACAGACATGCTCCCCTCTCTGGAAGTCTGACACAAGTCGAAAAATTTTCTAAGTCAGAAAAAATTTTTTTTTTCAACTTTTTTTCAATTTTCCCCCTGTGGGATATATATTTTACCCACACTTTTGGAGCCCTCCTGGGATGCCCTCTAACATACTAGAACCTCATTTTGTGGAAGTTTTCACAAAATTGTGAAATTTTCAAAAAAGTCAGAAATTTTGGCAAAAACGACTAAGTATCAAGGACTCATCGCGCGAATCGCTCTGGAACTGAAATCGGATGCGCGCACAGTCATGCTCCCCTGTCTGGAAGTCTGACAAAAGTTGAAAAATTTTCTAAGTCCCAAAAAATTTTTTTTTTCAACTTTTTTTCAATTTTCCCCCTGTGGGATATATATTTTACCCACACATATGAAGCCCTCCTGGGATGCCCTATAACATACTAGAACCTCATTTTGTGGAAGTTTTCACAAATTTGTGAAATTTTCAAAAAAGTCAGAAATTTGGCCAAAAACGACTAAGTATCAAGGACTCATCGGAGGAATCGCTCTGGAACTGAAATCGGATGCGCGCACTGACATGCTCCCCTGTCTGGAAGTCTGACACAAGTCGAAAAATTTTCTAAGTCCAGAAAAAATTTTTTTTTCAACTTTTTTTCAATTTTCCCCATGTGGGATATATATTTTACCCACACATATGAAGCCCTCCTGGGATGCCCTATAACATACTAGAACCTCATTTTGTGGAAGTTTTCACAAATTTGTGAAATTTTCAAAAAAGTCAGAAATTTGGCCAAAAACGACTAAGTATCAAGGACTCATCGGAGGAATCGCTCTGGAACTGAAATCGGATGCGCGCACTGACATGCTCCCCTGTCTGGAAGTCTGACACAAGTTGAAAAATTTTCTAAGTCCAGAAAAATTTTTTTTTTCAACTTTTTTTCAATTTTCCCCCTGTGGCATATATATTTTACCCACACATATGAAGCCCTCCTGGGATGCCCTATAACATACTAGAACCTCATTTTGTGGAAGTTTTCACAAATTTGTGAAATTTTCAAAAAAGTCAGAAATTTGGCCAAAAACGACTAAGTATCAAGGACTCATCGGAGGAATCGCTCTGGAACTGAAATCGGATGCGCGCACTGACATGCTCCCCTCTCTGGAAGTCTGACACAAGTCGAAAAATTTTCTAAGTCCAGAAAAAAAAAGTTTTTCAACTTTACCCTTTAGGGATTTGAACCCAGGACCCTAGCAATAGCAAGGCTTCAGCGCTGACACCTGCGCCACCGTGGCCTCACAAACCAAATATCTGAAAATGAGGTTCCTCTCATCCTCTCATATAGCGCAAAAGAACAAACGTATATGAGATAGGTTAGGGTTTTTCCCGTCAACGCTGCTGATGATTTTCAACCGTGCAGGTGGCATCCTTATGGCTGCCTCAACCCCTGTGATGCCGTATAGAAGATATAGGTGATTTTCCTAGAGCGGAAGCTCATCAACCGCTCGGCTGATGGTACCTGGATGTGTGCAGCGGAAAGAAAGATCACCTCCGGTGCAGATGCAAGGACTTTAAAGCTCCGTTTGGCTGCGGGAAATGTGTCGCTATGAAGCGGTAAGTAAAAGTCATCCGTCGCCCACATATAGGTGTATGTAACCGCCACACAAGGCTGCGGCGGACCCCATGTTGCAGGGTTGTAAAACCGCGGTGATCGTTTGTATTATTTCCCCACAGCCACCAACGTACACCGCTGACATGCCCCATATGCCACAGGGTGACGAAATACCTGTCCACACATCTGAGAAGGGTGTGCATGAGGTCCGAAAGCAACTCGGAGATAAAAACAAACTTGGCCGTCGTCAAAGATCGACTTAGACTTGTTGCGGCTAAAGGCACATCTATAGCATTCAGCGAGCTCAAGCCTCTGCAATCCCTGGAAGATACGGTAGCATTTGTAGAAAGTCGTGGGTATTTTATAGTGAACAAACCTACATTTCAGTTAGACCACATACCGCTGACCTTTGAAGGACAGACCCAGGCGCCAACAGACTATTTGCCCCCCTGCTACCTGCCCACTGTGGACTCAGATTCACATATGATGGACCCGCTTGTTCCTGAACAGTCTCCAGACCATTTTGAGGGAGCCCCATGCCCCGAGTCGGACCCCTTTGAGGTCATGGACGGCAGCACACAAAACATTCAGTCTAGGCGATGGAAAAATGAAAGCTCCCTGGCTAGAACGGACGCCGGCTTGTATAGGCGTCACTCAGTAAATAGCCCCATGTTGAAGAGCTTCCGCACATATTTGACAGTAACCCGTGGGGTCCCTAATTGTAACCAGGAGGTATCAAATGTCGCTCGGTTTCTTTTCTTTATCAACCCACGATTTATAACTCTGGAGTACTTAAACAAACCCACAAAAGTGAATGATTTTTTTAAAAAACTTAGCAGCCTCAAACTATCGAACCAGACCTCCCTCAAAATACTGAAACACATTCGGCGATTCACCACCTACCAGATGAGGGGCACACAACTGAGCATAGAGAATCCTCAGCTATACCGGGCGTGTGAGGTGTTTATGAGCTTTACGGAGGACCTGCGTAAGACGTTGTACAGGGGAGTCTGCCAAGACTCAGTGAGCAAGAGGTACCCAATATTCGGAGAGATTTTTACCAAACATCGGCTGTCGGGTAAAAGAATTATATAACTGTATTTCACCCCACAGGTACGATACGCTGATGAAGCCCTCGAAAACACCGAATGACTGCCAGAAAATACTGAACGAAGCGAGACCCACATTTCTAGCGTGCATAGAGAATGTCCAGGAGGGGGGATCAGAAGAGGACCGAAGGGAAGTTATTCTGTACCTCCAGGCTCTTCTGATTCTAAGACACCTCCAAAGGCCAGGTGTTGTGCGCAATTTGACCGTAAGTAGTGTTAGTCTGCATGGGCAGCGGTCATTGCGGAACCGTCTCAATCATCTCCCTTCTTTTTACACCTTAGGTTTCAGAGTGGAACGGGAGGACCTATCACATGTACCGCGGTGTTCGAAAGACGATTGTCGGTGTGAAAACACACAAGTGTGCATCCACGCAAGTAGCATCGTTCGTGCTTTCAGAGGAAGAACATTCGGTAAGGTTTCTACAAGCCAGGGGACCCGGGCTACCCGACTCCACATGGGGTTGAAACCCCTCTGTTGCCCCCATGAAAAACTCGAGATCAAGTTTTTTTTTTCTTTTTCAGTGGTTCAAAGTCTACGCAGAACATATCAGACCTGCCATTGCTGCTGGCCGAGAAATCGCAAACTTTTTTCTGACGTGTACCGGGAAGGTCGTAAGGAACCCATCCGCTGCTCTCCGGCGTTATCATGAAAGGTAGGGGAAGGATGTCCAGTGAAAACTACCATATGCAGCTACATGCACTGATTTTTTTTTCCTCCACAGCTACAGCCTTCCACATATCACCAGCCATTTTGCACGACGTGTATGTGAAACGTGGACTCTCTCACGATATTCCGATTCCGAAAAGCACTTATTCGCACGATATCTGGCGCACACAAACGGTATGGCTGAGAAAGTTTACCGGGAGAAAACACTTGGGGATATGTGTCTTGCCCATGAATTGGTAATAAATTCGGGGCAGGCTGTCGGAGACGACAGCCAGGCTGATGGAGACGACTGGCGGGCTGATGGATATGACAGCCAGGCTGATGGAGACGACTGGCGGGCTGATGGATATGACAGCCAGGCTGATGGAGCCGACAGACTGGCTGAT
>NW_027363148.1:1050000-1057500 GCF_046119375.1 Phyllobates terribilis
GGCGCCCCGCCGTTCGCCTGTGCGGGTCGTCAGACCGCTGCCTTCGCTCGGTTCGAATCAAACTCCCCACAGCTCGGCCACCTCCGCAGACGGGATGCGAGGCCGGCGTGCGCGCCCAAAGATAGGTGTCGGAAGCCCGGGGGTAGAGGAGGAAGGGGACCGCTCACCTTAAGCCGGCGCGAGCTCCAAAGCCCGGGCCGAGCGAGCGGCGCCACCTCCCCACCCAGGAGCGCTGCGCCAGATCGATCGGAGGAAGATCAGGGGGTCGTGGAGGGACTTGCCCAAGTACGGAGGCTGCAAACCCCTGTCGTCGGGAGATGCGTGCCCAAGAGTCCTGGAAGCGAGACTCGGGTACAGGCGCCCTTGCAGAGGGGGTACTGGATGTGGAACAGCACTGGGGTCAAAGCCACGAAAGCATCCGCCCTCATGGAGCCTCTCCTCAGCCTAAAAATCCAGATTTTAGCCTTGACGGCGCCCCCATGTGGAGAACCAGGGCCCGCGGGGGGTCTGGCCAGGCTCACTTCAACCCAGGAACACCTCTCTTACTTGGGATGGGCGACCGGCAAAAGCCCCCCCACGCAGCTGCGGAAGTCTGGGTTCAGCCAAGGTGCAGACCTCCAGCTGAACAGGGACTCATAGCCAAAACACGTGCCCGGGTCTACAGAGGTGAAAACCAGCTTAAATGAGTCGAAATGTGTCGAGGATGAGAGGTCCGTCTCTCTTATATATCCTGCCGGTGGTGTGCAAAACCCTGTCGTCAGGAGATGCATGCCCAAGAGTCCTGGAAGCGAGACTCGGGTACAGGCGCCCTTGCAGAGGGGGTACTGGATGTGGAACAGCACTGGGGTCAAAGCCACGAAAGCATCCGCCCTCATGGAGCCTCTCCTCAGCCTAAAAATCCAGATTTTAGCCTTGACGGCGCCCCCATGTGGAGAACCAGGGCCCGCGGGGGGTCTGGCCAGGCTCACTTCAACCCAGGAACACCTCTCTTACTTGGGATGGGCGACCGGCAAAAGCCCCCCCACGCAGCTGCGGAAGTCTGGGTTCAGCCAAGGTGCAGACCTCCAGCTGAACAGGGACTCATAGCCAAAACACGTGCCCGGGTCTACAGAGGTGAAAACCAGCTTAAATGAGTCGAAATGTGTCGGGGCCGAGAGGTCCGTCTCTCTTATATATTCTGCCGGTGGTGTGCAAAACTGGGTATTTGCATTGGGTGTCACCCTATACCCACTTTAGGGACACATGTCAAAAAGTACCCGATCGCCTGGAACTGTTAGGCGGATTCGGCTCCCTGAAATTTCCTCATTCTGGTTCTTTTTCACTTTTTTTCTATTTTGCGACATATAGTGAGCAGGCTGCATTACTGGTACCGGGGAGACCCCAAAACACTTGGAACTGGTGAGCGGGCTCAATTTATCAACGATTTGTGGGTCCTGGAAGTCAAAATTCTGACTTCTGAAAAAGACTAAGTATCAAGGACTCATCGGAGGAATCGCTCTGGAACTGAAATCGGATGCGCGCACTGTCATGCTCCCCTGTCTGGAAGTCTGACAAAAGTTGAAAAATTTTCTAAGTCCAGAAAAAATTTTTTTTTCAACTTTTTTTCAATTTTCCCCATGTGGGATATATATTTTACCCACACATATGAAGCCCTCCTGGGATGCCCTATAACATACTAGAACCTCATTTTGTGGAAGTTTTCACAAAATTGTGAAATTTTCAAAAACTCAGAAATTTTGGCAAAAACGACTAAGTATCAAGGACTCATCGCGCGAATCGCTCTGGAACTGAAATCGGATGCGCGCACTGTCATGCTCCCCTGTCTGGAAGTCTGACAAAAGTTGAAAAATTTTCTAAGTCCAGAAAAAATTTTTTTTTCAACTTTTTTTCAATTTTCCCCCTGTGGCATATATATTTTACCCACACTTTTGGAGCCCTCCTGGGATGCCCTCTAACATAGTATAACCTCATTTTGTGGAAGTTTTCACAAAATTGTGAAATTTTCAAAAAAGTCAGAAATTTGGCCAAAAACGACTAAGTATCAAGGACTCATCGGAGGAATCGCTCTGGAACTGAAATCGGATGCGCGCACTGTCATGCTCCCCTGTCTGGAAGTCTGACAAAAGTTGAAAAATTTTCTAAGTCCAGAAAAAATTTTTTTTTCAACTTTTTTTCAATTTTCCCCCTGTGGCATATATATTTTACCCACACATATGAAGCCCTCCTGGGATGCCCTATAACATACTAGAACCTCATTTTGTGGAAGTTTTCACAAATTTGTGAAATTTTCAAAAAAGTCAGAAATTTGGCCAAAAACGACTAAGTATCAAGGACTCATCGGAGGAATCGCTCTGGAACTGAAATCGGATGCGCGCACTGACATGCTCCCCTGTCTGGAAGTCTGACACAAGTTGAAAAATTTTCTAAGTCCCGAAAAAATTTTTTTTTCAACTTTTTTTCAATTTTCCCCATGTGGGATATATATTTTACCCACACATATGAAGCCCTCCTGGGATGCCCTATAACATACTAGAACCTCATTTTGTGGAAGTTTTCACAAATTTGTGAAATTTTCAAAAAAGTCAGAAATTTGGCCAAAAACGACTAAGTATCAAGGACTCATCGCGCGAATCGCTCTGGAACTGAAATCGGATGCGCGCACTGTCATGCTCCCCTGTCTGGAAGTCTGACAAAAGTTGAAAAATTTTCTAAGTCCAGAAAAAATTTTTTTTTCAACTTTTTTTCAATTTTCCCCCTGTGGCATATATATTTTACCCACACATATGAAGCCCTCCTGGGATGCCCTATAACATACTAGAACCTCATTTTGTGGAAGTTTTCACAAATTTGTGAAATTTTCAAAAAGTCAGAAATTTTGGCAAAAACGACTAAGTATCAAGGACTCATCGCGCGAATCGCTCTGGAACTGAAATCGGATGCGCGCACTGACATGCTCCCCTCTCTGGAAGTCTGACACAAGTTGAAAAATTTTCTAAGTCCCAAAAAATTTTTTTTTTCAACTTTTTTTCAATTTTCCCCCTGTGGGATATATATTTTACCCACACATATGAAGCCCTCCTGGGATGCCCTATAACATACTAGAACCTCATTTTGTGGAAGTTTTCACAAATTTGTGAAATTTTCAAAAAGTCAGAAATTTTGGCAAAAACGACTAAGTATCAAGGACTCATCGCGCGAATCGCTCTGGAACTGAAATCGGATGCGCGCACTGACATGCTCCCCTCTCTGGAAGTCTGACACAAGTCGAAAAATTTTCTAAGTCAGAAAAAATTTTTTTTTTCAACTTTTTTTCAATTTTCCCCCTGTGGGATATATATTTTACCCACACTTTTGGAGCCCTCCTGGGATGCCCTATAACATACTAGAACCTCATTTTGTGGAAGTTTTCACAAAATTGTGAAATTTTCAAAAAAGTCAGAAATTTTGGCAAAAACGACTAAGTATCAAGGACTCATCGCGCGAATCGCTCTGGAACTGAAATCGGATGCGCGCACAGTCATGCTCCCCTGTCTGGAAGTCTGACAAAAGTTGAAAAATTTTCTAAGTCCCAAAAAATTTTTTTTTTCAACTTTTTTTCAATTTTCCCCCTGTGGGATATATATTTTACCCACACATATGAAGCCCTCCTGGGATGCCCTATAACATACTAGAACCTCATTTTGTGGAAGTTTTCACAAATTTGTGAAATTTTCAAAAAAGTCAGAAATTTGGCCAAAAACGACTAAGTATCAAGGACTCATCGCGCGAATCGCTCTGGAACTGAAATCGGATGCGCGCACAGACATGCTCCCCTCTCTGGAAGTCTGACACAAGTCGAAAAATTTTCTAAGTCAGAAAAAATTTTTTTTTTCAACTTTTTTTCAATTTTCCCCCTGTGGGATATATATTTTACCCACACTTTTGGAGCCCTCCTGGGATGCCCTCTAACATACTAGAACCTCATTTTGTGGAAGTTTTCACAAAATTGTGAAATTTTCAAAAAAGTCAGAAATTTTGGCAAAAACGACTAAGTATCAAGGACTCATCGCGCGAATCGCTCTGGAACTGAAATCGGATGCGCGCACAGTCATGCTCCCCTGTCTGGAAGTCTGACAAAAGTTGAAAAATTTTCTAAGTCCCAAAAAATTTTTTTTTTCAACTTTTTTTCAATTTTCCCCCTGTGGGATATATATTTTACCCACACATATGAAGCCCTCCTGGGATGCCCTATAACATACTAGAACCTCATTTTGTGGAAGTTTTCACAAATTTGTGAAATTTTCAAAAAAGTCAGAAATTTGGCCAAAAACGACTAAGTATCAAGGACTCATCGGAGGAATCGCTCTGGAACTGAAATCGGATGCGCGCACTGACATGCTCCCCTGTCTGGAAGTCTGACACAAGTCGAAAAATTTTCTAAGTCCAGAAAAAATTTTTTTTTCAACTTTTTTTCAATTTTCCCCATGTGGGATATATATTTTACCCACACATATGAAGCCCTCCTGGGATGCCCTATAACATACTAGAACCTCATTTTGTGGAAGTTTTCACAAATTTGTGAAATTTTCAAAAAAGTCAGAAATTTGGCCAAAAACGACTAAGTATCAAGGACTCATCGGAGGAATCGCTCTGGAACTGAAATCGGATGCGCGCACTGACATGCTCCCCTGTCTGGAAGTCTGACACAAGTTGAAAAATTTTCTAAGTCCAGAAAAATTTTTTTTTTCAACTTTTTTTCAATTTTCCCCCTGTGGCATATATATTTTACCCACACATATGAAGCCCTCCTGGGATGCCCTATAACATACTAGAACCTCATTTTGTGGAAGTTTTCACAAATTTGTGAAATTTTCAAAAAAGTCAGAAATTTGGCCAAAAACGACTAAGTATCAAGGACTCATCGGAGGAATCGCTCTGGAACTGAAATCGGATGCGCGCACTGACATGCTCCCCTCTCTGGAAGTCTGACACAAGTCGAAAAATTTTCTAAGTCCAGAAAAAAAAAGTTTTTCAACTTTACCCTTTAGGGATTTGAACCCAGGACCCTAGCAATAGCAAGGCTTCAGCGCTGACACCTGCGCCACCGTGGCCTCACAAACCAAATATCTGAAAATGAGGTTCCTCTCATCCTCTCATATAGCGCAAAAGAACAAACGTATATGAGATAGGTTAGGGTTTTTCCCGTCAACGCTGCTGATGATTTTCAACCGTGCAGGTGGCATCCTTATGGCTGCCTCAACCCCTGTGATGCCGTATAGAAGATATAGGTGATTTTCCTAGAGCGGAAGCTCATCAACCGCTCGGCTGATGGTACCTGGATGTGTGCAGCGGAAAGAAAGATCACCTCCGGTGCAGATGCAAGGACTTTAAAGCTCCGTTTGGCTGCGGGAAATGTGTCGCTATGAAGCGGTAAGTAAAAGTCATCCGTCGCCCACATATAGGTGTATGTAACCGCCACACAAGGCTGCGGCGGACCCCATGTTGCAGGGTTGTAAAACCGCGGTGATCGTTTGTATTATTTCCCCACAGCCACCAACGTACACCGCTGACATGCCCCATATGCCACAGGGTGACGAAATACCTGTCCACACATCTGAGAAGGGTGTGCATGAGGTCCGAAAGCAACTCGGAGATAAAAACAAACTTGGCCGTCGTCAAAGATCGACTTAGACTTGTTGCGGCTAAAGGCACATCTATAGCATTCAGCGAGCTCAAGCCTCTGCAATCCCTGGAAGATACGGTAGCATTTGTAGAAAGTCGTGGGTATTTTATAGTGAACAAACCTACATTTCAGTTAGACCACATACCGCTGACCTTTGAAGGACAGACCCAGGCGCCAACAGACTATTTGCCCCCCTGCTACCTGCCCACTGTGGACTCAGATTCACATATGATGGACCCGCTTGTTCCTGAACAGTCTCCAGACCATTTTGAGGGAGCCCCATGCCCCGAGTCGGACCCCTTTGAGGTCATGGACGGCAGCACACAAAACATTCAGTCTAGGCGATGGAAAAATGAAAGCTCCCTGGCTAGAACGGACGCCGGCTTGTATAGGCGTCACTCAGTAAATAGCCCCATGTTGAAGAGCTTCCGCACATATTTGACAGTAACCCGTGGGGTCCCTAATTGTAACCAGGAGGTATCAAATGTCGCTCGGTTTCTTTTCTTTATCAACCCACGATTTATAACTCTGGAGTACTTAAACAAACCCACAAAAGTGAATGATTTTTTTAAAAAACTTAGCAGCCTCAAACTATCGAACCAGACCTCCCTCAAAATACTGAAACACATTCGGCGATTCACCACCTACCAGATGAGGGGCACACAACTGAGCATAGAGAATCCTCAGCTATACCGGGCGTGTGAGGTGTTTATGAGCTTTACGGAGGACCTGCGTAAGACGTTGTACAGGGGAGTCTGCCAAGACTCAGTGAGCAAGAGGTACCCAATATTCGGAGAGATTTTTACCAAACATCGGCTGTCGGGTAAAAGAATTATATAACTGTATTTCACCCCACAGGTACGATACGCTGATGAAGCCCTCGAAAACACCGAATGACTGCCAGAAAATACTGAACGAAGCGAGACCCACATTTCTAGCGTGCATAGAGAATGTCCAGGAGGGGGGATCAGAAGAGGACCGAAGGGAAGTTATTCTGTACCTCCAGGCTCTTCTGATTCTAAGACACCTCCAAAGGCCAGGTGTTGTGCGCAATTTGACCGTAAGTAGTGTTAGTCTGCATGGGCAGCGGTCATTGCGGAACCGTCTCAATCATCTCCCTTCTTTTTACACCTTAGGTTTCAGAGTGGAACGGGAGGACCTATCACATGTACCGCGGTGTTCGAAAGACGATTGTCGGTGTGAAAACACACAAGTGTGCATCCACGCAAGTAGCATCGTTCGTGCTTTCAGAGGAAGAACATTCGGTAAGGTTTCTACAAGCCAGGGGACCCGGGCTACCCGACTCCACATGGGGTTGAAACCCCTCTGTTGCCCCCATGAAAAACTCGAGATCAAGTTTTTTTTTTCTTTTTCAGTGGTTCAAAGTCTACGCAGAACATATCAGACCTGCCATTGCTGCTGGCCGAGAAATCGCAAACTTTTTTCTGACGTGTACCGGGAAGGTCGTAAGGAACCCATCCGCTGCTCTCCGGCGTTATCATGAAAGGTAGGGGAAGGATGTCCAGTGAAAACTACCATATGCAGCTACATGCACTGATTTTTTTTTCCTCCACAGCTACAGCCTTCCACATATCACCAGCCATTTTGCACGACGTGTATGTGAAACGTGGACTCTCTCACGATATTCCGATTCCGAAAAGCACTTATTCGCACGATATCTGGCGCACACAAACGGTATGGCTGAGAAAGTTTACCGGGAGAAAACACTTGGGGATATGTGTCTTGCCCATGAATTGGTAATAAATTCGGGGCAGGCTGTCGGAGACGACAGCCAGGCTGATGGAGACGACTGGCGGGCTGATGGATATGACAGCCAG
>NW_027363148.1:1067500-1075000 GCF_046119375.1 Phyllobates terribilis
CTCGGAGATCATTGTGCTTCCCCGCACAGGGAGCGATTCGGACGACGGGCCCCCACGCCTGGGTGGGTGGGCGCCCCGCCGTTCGCCTGTGCGGGTCGTCAGACCGCTGCCTTCGCTCGGTTCGAATCAAACTCCCCACAGCTCGGCCACCTCCGCAGACGGGATGCGAGGCCGGCGTGCGCGCCCAAAGATAGGTGTCGGAAGCCCGGGGGTAGAGGAGGAAGGGGACCGCTCACCTTAAGCCGGCGCGAGCTCCAAAGCCCGGGCCGAGCGAGCGGCGCCACCTCCCCACCCAGGAGCGCTGCGCCAGATCGATCGGAGGAAGATCAGGGGGTCGTGGAGGGACTTGCCCAAGTACGGAGGCTGCAAACCCCTGTCGTCGGGAGATGCGTGCCCAAGAGTCCTGGAAGCGAGACTCGGGTACAGGCGCCCTTGCAGAGGGGGTACTGGATGTGGAACAGCACTGGGGTCAAAGCCACGAAAGCATCCGCCCTCATGGAGCCTCTCCTCAGCCTAAAAATCCAGATTTTAGCCTTGACGGCGCCCCCATGTGGAGAACCAGGGCCCGCGGGGGGTCTGGCCAGGCTCACTTCAACCCAGGAACACCTCTCTTACTTGGGATGGGCGACCGGCAAAAGCCCCCCCACGCAGCTGCGGAAGTCTGGGTTCAGCCAAGGTGCAGACCTCCAGCTGAACAGGGACTCATAGCCAAAACACGTGCCCGGGTCTACAGAGGTGAAAACCAGCTTAAATGAGTCGAAATGTGTCGAGGATGAGAGGTCCGTCTCTCTTATATATCCTGCCGGTGGTGTGCAAAACCCTGTCGTCAGGAGATGCATGCCCAAGAGTCCTGGAAGCGAGACTCGGGTACAGGCGCCCTTGCAGAGGGGGTACTGGATGTGGAACAGCACTGGGGTCGAAGCCACGAAAGCATCCGCCCTCATGGAGCCTCTCCTCAGCCTAAAAATCCAGATTTTAGCCTTGACGGCGCCCCCATGTGGAGAACCAGGGCCCGCGGGGGGTCTGGCCAGGCTCACTTCAACCCAGGAACACCTCTCTTACTTGGGATGGGCGACCGGCAAAAGCCCCCCCACGCAGCTGCGGAAGTCTGGGTTCAGCCAAGGTGCAGACCTCCAGCTGAACAGGGACTCATAGCCAAAACACGTGCCCGGGTCTACAGAGGTGAAAACCAGCTTAAATGAGTCGAAATGTGTCGGGGCCGAGAGGTCCGTCTCTCTTATATATTCTGCCGGTGGTGTGCAAAACTGGGTATTTGCATTGGGTGTCACCCTATACCCACTTTAGGGACACATGTCAAAAAGTACCCGATCGCCTGGAACTGTTAGGCGGATTCGGCTCCCTGAAATTTCCTCATTCTGGTTCTTTTTCACTTTTTTTCTATTTTGCGACATATAGTGAGCAGGCTGCATTACTGGTACCGGGGAGACCCCAAAACACTTGGAACTGGTGAGCGGGCTCAATTTATCAACGATTTGTGGGTCCTGGAAGTCAAAATTCTGACTTCTGAAAAAGACTAAGTATCAAGGACTCATCGGAGGAATCGCTCTGGAACTGAAATCGGATGCGCGCACTGTCATGCTCCCCTGTCTGGAAGTCTGACAAAAGTTGAAAAATTTTCTAAGTCCAGAAAAAATTTTTTTTTCAACTTTTTTTCAATTTTCCCCATGTGGGATATATATTTTACCCACACATATGAAGCCCTCCTGGGATGCCCTATAACATACTAGAACCTCATTTTGTGGAAGTTTTCACAAAATTGTGAAATTTTCAAAAACTCAGAAATTTTGGCAAAAACGACTAAGTATCAAGGACTCATCGCGCGAATCGCTCTGGAACTGAAATCGGATGCGCGCACTGTCATGCTCCCCTGTCTGGAAGTCTGACAAAAGTTGAAAAATTTTCTAAGTCCAGAAAAAAAATTTTTTTCAACTTTTTTTCAATTTTCCCCCTGTGGCATATATATTTTACCCACACATATGAAGCCCTCCTGGGATGCCCTATAACATACTAGAACCTCATTTTGTGGAAGTTTTCACAAATTTGTGAAATTTTCAAAAAAGTCAGAAATTTGGCCAAAAACGACTAAGTATCAAGGACTCATCGGAGGAATCGCTCTGGAACTGAAATCGGATGCGCGCACTGACATGCTCCCCTGTCTGGAAGTCTGACACAAGTTGAAAAATTTTCTAAGTCCCGAAAAATTTTTTTTTTCAACTTTTTTTCAATTTTCCCCATGTGGGATATATATTTTACCCACACATATGAAGCCCTCCTGGGATGCCCTATAACATACTAGAACCTCATTTTGTGGAAGTTTTCACAAATTTGTGAAATTTTCAAAAAAGTCAGAAATTTGGCCAAAAACGACTAAGTATCAAGGACTCATCGCGCGAATCGCTCTGGAACTGAAATCGGATGCGCGCACTGTCATGCTCCCCTGTCTGGAAGTCTGACAAAAGTTGAAAAATTTTCTAAGTCCAGAAAAAATTTTTTTTTCAACTTTTTTTCAATTTTCCCCCTGTGGCATATATATTTTACCCACACATATGAAGCCCTCCTGGGATGCCCTATAACATACTAGAACCTCATTTTGTGGAAGTTTTCACAAATTTGTGAAATTTTCAAAAAGTCAGAAATTTTGGCAAAAACGACTAAGTATCAAGGACTCATCGCGCGAATCGCTCTGGAACTGAAATCGGATGCGCGCACTGACATGCTCCCCTCTCTGGAAGTCTGACACAAGTTGAAAAATTTTCTAAGTCCCAAAAAATTTTTTTTTTCAACTTTTTTTCAATTTTCCCCCTGTGGGATATATATTTTACCCACACATATGAAGCCCTCCTGGGATGCCCTATAACATACTAGAACCTCATTTTGTGGAAGTTTTCACAAATTTGTGAAATTTTCAAAAAGTCAGAAATTTTGGCAAAAACGACTAAGTATCAAGGACTCATCGCGCGAATCGCTCTGGAACTGAAATCGGATGCGCGCACTGACATGCTCCCCTCTCTGGAAGTCTGACACAAGTCGAAAAATTTTCTAAGTCAGAAAAAATTTTTTTTTTCAACTTTTTTTCAATTTTCCCCCTGTGGGATATATATTTTACCCACACTTTTGGAGCCCTCCTGGGATGCCCTCTAACATACTAGAACCTCATTTTGTGGAAGTTTTCACAAAATTGTGAAATTTTCAAAAAAGTCAGAAATTTTGGCAAAAACGACTAAGTATCAAGGACTCATCGCGCGAATCGCTCTGGAACTGAAATCGGATGCGCGCACAGTCATGCTCCCCTGTCTGGAAGTCTGACAAAAGTTGAAAAATTTTCTAAGTCCCAAAAAATTTTTTTTTTCAACTTTTTTTCAATTTTCCCCCTGTGGGATATATATTTTACCCACACATATGAAGCCCTCCTGGGATGCCCTATAACATACTAGAACCTCATTTTGTGGAAGTTTTCACAAATTTGTGAAATTTTCAAAAAAGTCAGAAATTTGGCCAAAAACGACTAAGTATCAAGGACTCATCGCGCGAATCGCTCTGGAACTGAAATCGGATGCGCGCACAGACATGCTCCCCTCTCTGGAAGTCTGACACAAGTCGAAAAATTTTCTAAGTCAGAAAAAATTTTTTTTTTCAACTTTTTTTCAATTTTCCCCCTGTGGGATATATATTTTACCCACACTTTGGGAGCCCTCCTGGGATGCCCTCTAACATACTAGAACCTCATTTTGTGGAAGTTTTCACAAAATTGTGAAATTTTCAAAAAAGTCAGAAATTTTGGCAAAAACGACTAAGTATCAAGGACTCATCGCGCGAATCGCTCTGGAACTGAAATCGGATGCGCGCACAGTCATGCTCCCCTGTCTGGAAGTCTGACAAAAGTTGAAAAATTTTCTAAGTCCCAAAAAATTTTTTTTTTCAACTTTTTTTCAATTTTCCCCCTGTGGGATATATATTTTACCCACACATATGAAGCCCTCCTGGGATGCCCTATAACATACTAGAACCTCATTTTGTGGAAGTTTTCACAAATTTGTGAAATTTTCAAAAAAGTCAGAAATTTGGCCAAAAACGACTAAGTATCAAGGACTCATCGGAGGAATCGCTCTGGAACTGAAATCGGATGCGCGCACTGACATGCTCCCCTGTCTGGAAGTCTGACACAAGTCGAAAAATTTTCTAAGTCCAGAAAAAATTTTTTTTTCAACTTTTTTTCAATTTTCCCCATGTGGGATATATATTTTACCCACACATATGAAGCCCTCCTGGGATGCCCTATAACATACTAGAACCTCATTTTGTGGAAGTTTTCACAAATTTGTGAAATTTTCAAAAAAGTCAGAAATTTGGCCAAAAACGACTAAGTATCAAGGACTCATCGGAGGAATCGCTCTGGAACTGAAATCGGATGCGCGCACTGACATGCTCCCCTGTCTGGAAGTCTGACACAAGTTGAAAAATTTTCTAAGTCCAGAAAAATTTTTTTTTTCAACTTTTTTTCAATTTTCCCCCTGTGGCATATATATTTTACCCACACATATGAAGCCCTCCTGGGATGCCCTATAACATACTAGAACCTCATTTTGTGGAAGTTTTCACAAATTTGTGAAATTTTCAAAAAAGTCAGAAATTTGGCCAAAAACGACTAAGTATCAAGGACTCATCGGAGGAATCGCTCTGGAACTGAAATCGGATGCGCGCACTGACATGCTCCCCTCTCTGGAAGTCTGACACAAGTCGAAAAATTTTCTAAGTCCAGAAAAAAAAAGTTTTTCAACTTTACCCTTTAGGGATTTGAACCCAGGACCCTAGCAATAGCAAGGCTTCAGCGCTGACACCTGCGCCACCGTGGCCTCACAAACCAAATATCTGAAAATGAGGTTCCTCTCATCCTCTCATATAGCGCAAAAGAACAAACGTATATGAGATAGGTTAGGGTTTTTCCCGTCAACGCTGCTGATGATTTTCAACCGTGCAGGTGGCATCCTTATGGCTGCCTCAACCCCTGTGATGCCGTATAGAAGATATAGGTGATTTTCCTAGAGCGGAAGCTCATCAACCGCTCGGCTGATGGTACCTGGATGTGTGCAGCGGAAAGAAAGATCACCTCCGGTGCAGATGCAAGGACTTTAAAGCTCCGTTTGGCTGCGGGAAATGTGTCGCTATGAAGCGGTAAGTAAAAGTCATCCGTCGCCCACATATAGGTGTATGTAACCGCCACACAAGGCTGCGGCGGACCCCATGTTGCAGGGTTGTAAAACCGCGGTGATCGTTTGTATTATTTCCCCACAGCCACCAACGTACACCGCTGACATGCCCCATATGCCACAGGGTGACGAAATACCTGTCCACACATCTGAGAAGGGTGTGCATGAGGTCCGAAAGCAACTCGGAGATAAAAACAAACTTGGCCGTCGTCAAAGATCGACTTAGACTTGTTGCGGCTAAAGGCACATCTATAGCATTCAGCGAGCTCAAGCCTCTGCAATCCCTGGAAGATACGGTAGCATTTGTAGAAAGTCGTGGGTATTTTATAGTGAACAAACCTACATTTCAGTTAGACCACATACCGCTGACCTTTGAAGGACAGACCCAGGCGCCAACAGACTATTTGCCCCCCTGCTACCTGCCCACTGTGGACTCAGATTCACATATGATGGACCCGCTTGTTCCTGAACAGTCTCCAGACCATTTTGAGGGAGCCCCATGCCCCGAGTCGGACCCCTTTGAGGTCATGGACGGCAGCACACAAAACATTCAGTCTAGGCGATGGAAAAATGAAAGCTCCCTGGCTAGAACGGACGCCGGCTTGTATAGGCGTCACTCAGTAAATAGCCCCATGTTGAAGAGCTTCCGCACATATTTGACAGTAACCCGTGGGGTCCCTAATTGTAACCAGGAGGTATCAAATGTCGCTCGGTTTCTTTTCTTTATCAACCCACGATTTATAACTCTGGAGTACTTAAACAAACCCACAAAAGTGAATGATTTTTTTAAAAAACTTAGCAGCCTCAAACTATCGAACCAGACCTCCCTCAAAATACTGAAACACATTCGGCGATTCACCACCTACCAGATGAGGGGCACACAACTGAGCATAGAGAATCCTCAGCTATACCGGGCGTGTGAGGTGTTTATGAGCTTTACGGAGGACCTGCGTAAGACGTTGTACAGGGGAGTCTGCCAAGACTCAGTGAGCAAGAGGTACCCAATATTCGGAGAGATTTTTACCAAACATCGGCTGTCGGGTAAAAGAATTATATAACTGTATTTCACCCCACAGGTACGATACGCTGATGAAGCCCTCGAAAACACCGAATGACTGCCAGAAAATACTGAACGAAGCGAGACCCACATTTCTAGCGTGCATAGAGAATGTCCAGGAGGGGGGATCAGAAGAGGACCGAAGGGAAGTTATTCTGTACCTCCAGGCTCTTCTGATTCTAAGACACCTCCAAAGGCCAGGTGTTGTGCGCAATTTGACCGTAAGTAGTGTTAGTCTGCATGGGCAGCGGTCATTGCGGAACCGTCTCAATCATCTCCCTTCTTTTTACACCTTAGGTTTCAGAGTGGAACGGGAGGACCTATCACATGTACCGCGGTGTTCGAAAGACGATTGTCGGTGTGAAAACACACAAGTGTGCATCCACGCAAGTAGCATCGTTCGTGCTTTCAGAGGAAGAACATTCGGTAAGGTTTCTACAAGCCAGGGGACCCGGGCTACCCGACTCCACATGGGGTTGAAACCCCTCTGTTGCCCCCATGAAAAACTCGAGATCAAGTTTTTTTTTTCTTTTTCAGTGGTTCAAAGTCTACGCAGAACATATCAGACCTGCCATTGCTGCTGGCCGAGAAATCGCAAACTTTTTTCTGACGTGTACCGGGAAGGTCGTAAGGAACCCATCCGCTGCTCTCCGGCGTTATCATGAAAGGTAGGGGAAGGATGTCCAGTGAAAACTACCATATGCAGCTACATGCACTGATTTTTTTTTCCTCCACAGCTACAGCCTTCCACATATCACCAGCCATTTTGCACGACGTGTATGTGAAACGTGGACTCTCTCACGATATTCCGATTCCGAAAAGCACTTATTCGCACGATATCTGGCGCACACAAACGGTATGGCTGAGAAAGTTTACCGGGAGAAAACACTTGGGGATATGTGTCTTGCCCATGAATTGGTAATAAATTCGGGGCAGGCTGTCGGAGACGACAGCCAGGCTGATGGAGACGACTGGCGGGCTGATGGATATGACAGCCAGGCTGATGGAGACGACTGGCGGGCTGATGGTTATGACAGCCAGGCTGATGGAGCCGACAGACTGGCTGATGGAGGCGACAGCCAGGCTGATGGAGCCGACAGACTGGCTGATGGAGGCGACAGCCAGGCTGATGGAGCCGACAGACTGGCTGATGGAGGCGACAGCCAGGCGGATGGAGCCGACAGACTGGCTGATGGAGGCGACAGCCAGGCGGAT
>NW_027363148.1:1085000-1092500 GCF_046119375.1 Phyllobates terribilis
GAGGAAGGGGACCGCTCACCTTAAGCCGGCGCGAGCTCCAAAGCCCGGGCCGAGCGAGCGGCGCCACCTCCCCACCCAGGAGCGCTGCGCCAGATCGATCGGAGGAAGATCAGGGGGTCGTGGAGGGACTTGCCCAAGTACGGAGGCTGCAAACCCCTGTCGTCGGGAGATGCGTGCCCAAGAGTCCTGGAAGCGAGACTCGGGTACAGGCGCCCTTGCAGAGGGGGTACTGGATGTGGAACAGCACTGGGGTCAAAGCCACGAAAGCATCCGCCCTCATGGAGCCTCTCCTCAGCCTAAAAATCCAGATTTTAGCCTTGACGGCGCCCCCATGTGGAGAACCAGGGCCCGCGGGGGGTCTGGCCAGGCTCACTTCAACCCAGGAACACCTCTCTTACTTGGGATGGGCGACCGGCAAAAGCCCCCCCACGCAGCTGCGGAAGTCTGGGTTCAGCCAAGGTGCAGACCTCCAGCTGAACAGGGACTCATAGCCAAAACACGTGCCCGGGTCTACAGAGGTGAAAACCAGCTTAAATGAGTCGAAATGTGTCGAGGATGAGAGGTCCGTCTCTCTTATATATCCTGCCGGTGGTGTGCAAAACCCTGTCGTCAGGAGATGCATGCCCAAGAGTCCTGGAAGCGAGACTCGGGTACAGGCGCCCTTGCAGAGGGGGTACTGGATGTGGAACAGCACTGGGGTCGAAGCCACGAAAGCATCCGCCCTCATGGAGCCTCTCCTCAGCCTAAAAATCCAGATTTTAGCCTTGACGGCGCCCCCATGTGGAGAACCAGGGCCCGCGGGGGGTCTGGCCAGGCTCACTTCAACCCAGGAACACCTCTCTTACTTGGGATGGGCGACCGGCAAAAGCCCCCCCACGCAGCTGCGGAAGTCTGGGTTCAGCCAAGGTGCAGACCTCCAGCTGAACAGGGACTCATAGCCAAAACACGTGCCCGGGTCTACAGAGGTGAAAACCAGCTTAAATGAGTCGAAATGTGTCGGGGCCGAGAGGTCCGTCTCTCTTATATATTCTGCCGGTGGTGTGCAAAACTGGGTATTTGCATTGGGTGTCACCCTATACCCACTTTAGGGACACATGTCAAAAAGTACCCGATCGCCTGGAACTGTTAGGCGGATTCGGCTCCCTGAAATTTCCTAATTCTGGTTCTTTTTCACTTTTTTTCTATTTTGCGACATATAGTGAGCAGGCTGCATTACTGGTACCGGGGAGACCCCAAAACACTTGGAACTGGTGAGCGGGCTCAATTTATCAACGATTTGTGGGTCCTGGAAGTCAAAATTCTGACTTCTGAAAAAGACTAAGTATCAAGGACTCATCGGAGGAATCGCTCTGGAACTGAAATCGGATGCGCGCACTGTCATGCTCCCCTGTCTGGAAGTCTGACAAAAGTTGAAAAATTTTCTAAGTCCAGAAAAAATTTTTTTTTCAACTTTTTTTCAATTTTCCCCATGTGGGATATATATTTTACCCACACATATGAAGCCCTCCTGGGATGCCCTATAACATACTAGAACCTCATTTTGTGGAAGTTTTCACAAAATTGTGAAATTTTCAAAAACTCAGAAATTTTGGCAAAAACGACTAAGTATCAAGGACTCATCGCGCGAATCGCTCTGGAACTGAAATCGGATGCGCGCACTGTCATGCTCCCCTGTCTGGAAGTCTGACAAAAGTTGAAAAATTTTCTAAGTCCAGAAAAAATTTTTTTTTCAACTTTTTTTAAATTTTCCCCCTGTGGCATATATATTTTACCCACACTTTTGGAGCCCTCCTGGGATGCCCTCTAACATAGTATAACCTCATTTTGTGGAAGTTTTCACAAAATTGTGAAATTTTCAAAAAAGTCAGAAATTTGGCCAAAAACGACTAAGTATCAAGGACTCATCGGAGGAATCGCTCTGGAACTGAAATCGGATGCGCGCACTGTCATGCTCCCCTGTCTGGAAGTCTGACAAAAGTTGAAAAATTTTCTAAGTCCAGAAAAAATTTTTTTTTCAACTTTTTTTCAATTTTCCCCCTGTGGCATATATATTTTACCCACACATATGAAGCCCTCCTGGGATGCCCTATAACATACTAGAACCTCATTTTGTGGAAGTTTTCACAAATTTGTGAAATTTTCAAAAAAGTCAGAAATTTGGCCAAAAACGACTAAGTATCAAGGACTCATCGGAGGAATCGCTCTGGAACTGAAATCGGATGCGCGCACTGACATGCTCCCCTGTCTGGAAGTCTGACACAAGTTGAAAAATTTTCTAAGTCCCGAAAAATTTTTTTTTTCAACTTTTTTTCAATTTTCCCCATGTGGGATATATATTTTACCCACACATATGAAGCCCTCCTGGGATGCCCTATAACATACTAGAACCTCATTTTGTGGAAGTTTTCACAAATTTGTGAAATTTTCAAAAAAGTCAGAAATTTGGCCAAAAACGACTAAGTATCAAGGACTCATCGCGCGAATCGCTCTGGAACTGAAATCGGATGCGCGCACTGTCATGCTCCCCTGTCTGGAAGTCTGACAAAAGTTGAAAAATTTTCTAAGTCCAGAAAAAAATTTTTTTTCAACTTTTTTTCAATTTTCCCCCTGTGGCATATATATTTTACCCACACATATGAAGCCCTCCTGGGATGCCCTATAACATACTAGAACCTCATTTTGTGGAAGTTTTCACAAATTTGTGAAATTTTCAAAAAGTCAGAAATTTTGGCAAAAACGACTAAGTATCAAGGACTCATCGCGCGAATCGCTCTGGAACTGAAATCGGATGCGCGCACTGACATGCTCCCCTCTCTGGAAGTCTGACACAAGTTGAAAAATTTTCTAAGTCCCAAAAAATTTTTTTTTTCAACTTTTTTTCAATTTTCCCCCTGTGGGATATATATTTTACCCACACATATGAAGCCCTCCTGGGATGCCCTATAACATACTAGAACCTCATTTTGTGGAAGTTTTCACAAATTTGTGAAATTTTCAAAAAGTCAGAAATTTTGGCAAAAACGACTAAGTATCAAGGACTCATCGCGCGAATCGCTCTGGAACTGAAATCGGATGCGCGCACTGACATGCTCCCCTCTCTGGAAGTCTGACACAAGTCGAAAAATTTTCTAAGTCAGAAAAAATTTTTTTTTTCAACTTTTTTTCAATTTTCCCCCTGTGGGATATATATTTTACCCACACTTTTGGAGCCCTCCTGGGATGCCCTCTAACATACTAGAACCTCATTTTGTGGAAGTTTTCACAAAATTGTGAAATTTTCAAAAAAGTCAGAAATTTTGGCAAAAACGACTAAGTATCAAGGACTCATCGCGCGAATCGCTCTGGAACTGAAATCGGATGCGCGCACAGTCATGCTCCCCTGTCTGGAAGTCTGACAAAAGTTGAAAAATTTTCTAAGTCCCAAAAAATTTTTTTTTTCAACTTTTTTTCAATTTTCCCCCTGTGGGATATATATTTTACCCACACATATGAAGCCCTCCTGGGATGCCCTATAACATACTAGAACCTCATTTTGTGGAAGTTTTCACAAATTTGTGAAATTTTCAAAAAAGTCAGAAATTTGGCCAAAAACGACTAAGTATCAAGGACTCATCGCGCGAATCGCTCTGGAACTGAAATCGGATGCGCGCACAGACATGCTCCCCTCTCTGGAAGTCTGACACAAGTCGAAAAATTTTCTAAGTCAGAAAAAATTTTTTTTTTCAACTTTTTTTCAATTTTCCCCCTGTGGGATATATATTTTACCCACACTTTTGGAGCCCTCCTGGGATGCCCTCTAACATACTAGAACCTCATTTTGTGGAAGTTTTCACAAAATTGTGAAATTTTCAAAAAAGTCAGAAATTTTGGCAAAAACGACTAAGTATCAAGGACTCATCGCGCGAATCGCTCTGGAACTGAAATCGGATGCGCGCACAGTCATGCTCCCCTGTCTGGAAGTCTGACAAAAGTTGAAAAATTTTCTAAGTCCCAAAAAATTTTTTTTTTCAACTTTTTTTCAATTTTCCCCCTGTGGGATATATATTTTACCCACACATATGAAGCCCTCCTGGGATGCCCTATAACATACTAGAACCTCATTTTGTGGAAGTTTTCACAAATTTGTGAAATTTTCAAAAAAGTCAGAAATTTGGCCAAAAACGACTAAGTATCAAGGACTCATCGGAGGAATCGCTCTGGAACTGAAATCGGATGCGCGCACTGACATGCTCCCCTGTCTGGAAGTCTGACACAAGTCGAAAAATTTTCTAAGTCCAGAAAAAATTTTTTTTTCAACTTTTTTTCAATTTTCCCCATGTGGGATATATATTTTACCCACACATATGAAGCCCTCCTGGGATGCCCTATAACATACTAGAACCTCATTTTGTGGAAGTTTTCACAAATTTGTGAAATTTTCAAAAAAGTCAGAAATTTGGCCAAAAACGACTAAGTATCAAGGACTCATCGGAGGAATCGCTCTGGAACTGAAATCGGATGCGCGCACTGACATGCTCCCCTGTCTGGAAGTCTGACACAAGTTGAAAAATTTTCTAAGTCCAGAAAAATTTTTTTTTTCAACTTTTTTTCAATTTTCCCCCTGTGGCATATATATTTTACCCACACATATGAAGCCCTCCTGGGATGCCCTATAACATACTAGAACCTCATTTTGTGGAAGTTTTCACAAATTTGTGAAATTTTCAAAAAAGTCAGAAATTTGGCCAAAAACGACTAAGTATCAAGGACTCATCGGAGGAATCGCTCTGGAACTGAAATCGGATGCGCGCACTGACATGCTCCCCTCTCTGGAAGTCTGACACAAGTCGAAAAATTTTCTAAGTCCAGAAAAAAAAAGTTTTTCAACTTTACCCTTTAGGGATTTGAACCCAGGACCCTAGCAATAGCAAGGCTTCAGCGCTGACACCTGCGCCACCGTGGCCTCACAAACCAAATATCTGAAAATGAGGTTCCTCTCATCCTCTCATATAGCGCAAAAGAACAAACGTATATGAGATAGGTTAGGGTTTTTCCCGTCAACGCTGCTGATGATTTTCAACCGTGCAGGTGGCATCCTTATGGCTGCCTCAACCCCTGTGATGCCGTATAGAAGATATAGGTGATTTTCCTAGAGCGGAAGCTCATCAACCGCTCGGCTGATGGTACCTGGATGTGTGCAGCGGAAAGAAAGATCACCTCCGGTGCAGATGCAAGGACTTTAAAGCTCCGTTTGGCTGCGGGAAATGTGTTGCTATGAAGCGGTAAGTAAAAGTCATCCGTCGCCCACATATAGGTGTATGTAACCGCCACACAAGGCTGCGGCGGACCCCATGTTGCAGGGTTGTAAAACCGCGGTGATCGTTTGTATTATTTCCCCACAGCCACCAACGTACACCGCTGACATGCCCCATATGCCACAGGGTGACGAAATACCTGTCCACACATCTGAGAAGGGTGTGCATGAGGTCCGAAAGCAACTCGGAGATAAAAACAAACTTGGCCGTCGTCAAAGATCGACTTAGACTTGTTGCGGCTAAAGGCACATCTATAGCATTCAGCGAGCTCAAGCCTCTGCAATCCCTGGAAGATACGGTAGCATTTGTAGAAAGTCGTGGGTATTTTATAGTGAACAAACCTACATTTCAGTTAGACCACATACCGCTGACCTTTGAAGGACAGACCCAGGCGCCAACAGACTATTTGCCCCCCTGCTACCTGCCCACTGTGGACTCAGATTCACATATGATGGACCCGCTTGTTCCTGAACAGTCTCCAGACCATTTTGAGGGAGCCCCATGCCCCGAGTCGGACCCCTTTGAGGTCATGGACGGCAGCACACAAAACATTCAGTCTAGGCGATGGAAAAATGAAAGCTCCCTGGCTAGAACGGACGCCGGCTTGTATAGGCGTCACTCAGTAAATAGCCCCATGTTGAAGAGCTTCCGCACATATTTGACAGTAACCCGTGGGGTCCCTAATTGTAACCAGGAGGTATCAAATGTCGCTCGGTTTCTTTTCTTTATCAACCCACGATTTATAACTCTGGAGTACTTAAACAAACCCACAAAAGTGAATGATTTTTTTAAAAAACTTAGCAGCCTCAAACTATCGAACCAGACCTCCCTCAAAATACTGAAACACATTCGGCGATTCACCACCTACCAGATGAGGGGCACACAACTGAGCATAGAGAATCCTCAGCTATACCGGGCGTGTGAGGTGTTTATGAGCTTTACGGAGGACCTGCGTAAGACGTTGTACAGGGGAGTCTGCCAAGACTCAGTGAGCAAGAGGTACCCAATATTCGGAGAGATTTTTACCAAACATCGGCTGTCGGGTAAAAGAATTATATAACTGTATTTCACCCCACAGGTACGATACGCTGATGAAGCCCTCGAAAACACCGAATGACTGCCAGAAAATACTGAACGAAGCGAGACCCACATTTCTAGCGTGCATAGAGAATGTCCAGGAGGGGGGATCAGAAGAGGACCGAAGGGAAGTTATTCTGTACCTCCAGGCTCTTCTGATTCTAAGACACCTCCAAAGGCCAGGTGTTGTGCGCAATTTGACCGTAAGTAGTGTTAGTCTGCATGGGCAGCGGTCATTGCGGAACCGTCTCAATCATCTCCCTTCTTTTTACACCTTAGGTTTCAGAGTGGAACGGGAGGACCTATCACATGTACCGCGGTGTTCGAAAGACGATTGTCGGTGTGAAAACACACAAGTGTGCATCCACGCAAGTAGCATCGTTCGTGCTTTCAGAGGAAGAACATTCGGTAAGGTTTCTACAAGCCAGGGGACCCGGGCTACCCGACTCCACATGGGGTTGAAACCCCTCTGTTGCCCCCATGAAAAACTCGAGATCAAGTTTTTTTTTTCTTTTTCAGTGGTTCAAAGTCTACGCAGAACATATCAGACCTGCCATTGCTGCTGGCCGAGAAATCGCAAACTTTTTTCTGACGTGTACCGGGAAGGTCGTAAGGAACCCATCCGCTGCTCTCCGGCGTTATCATGAAAGGTAGGGGAAGGATGTCCAGTGAAAACTACCATATGCAGCTACATGCACTGATTTTTTTTTCCTCCACAGCTACAGCCTTCCACATATCACCAGCCATTTTGCACGACGTGTATGTGAAACGTGGACTCTCTCACGATATTCCGATTCCGAAAAGCACTTATTCGCACGATATCTGGCGCACACAAACGGTATGGCTGAGAAAGTTTACCGGGAGAAAACACTTGGGGATATGTGTCTTGCCCATGAATTGGTAATAAATTCGGGGCAGGCTGTCGGAGACGACAGCCAGGCTGATGGAGACGACTGGCGGGCTGATGGATATGACAGCCAGGCTGATGGAGACGACTGGCGGGCTGATGGATATGACAGCCAGGCTGATGGAGCCGACAGACTGGCTGATGGAGGCGACAGCCAGGCTGATGGAGCCGACAGACTGGCTGATGGAGGCGACAGCCAGGCTGATGGAGCCGACAGACTGG
>NW_027363148.1:1102500-1110000 GCF_046119375.1 Phyllobates terribilis
ACCTCCGCAGACGGGATGCGAGGCCGGCGTGCGCGCCCAAAGATAGGTGTCGGAAGCCCGGGGGTAGAGGAGGAAGGGGACCGCTCACCTTAAGCCGGCGCGAGCTCCAAAGCCCGGGCCGAGCGAGCGGCGCCACCTCCCCACCCAGGAGCGCTGCGCCAGATCGATCGGAGGAAGATCAGGGGGTCGTGGAGGGACTTGCCCAAGTACGGAGGCTGCAAACCCCTGTCGTCGGGAGATGCGTGCCCAAGAGTCCTGGAAGCGAGACTCGGGTACAGGCGCCCTTGCAGAGGGGGTACTGGATGTGGAACAGCACTGGGGTCAAAGCCACGAAAGCATCCGCCCTCATGGAGCCTCTCCTCAGCCTAAAAATCCAGATTTTAGCCTTGACGGCGCCCCCATGTGGAGAACCAGGGCCCGCGGGGGGTCTGGCCAGGCTCACTTCAACCCAGGAACACCTCTCTTACTTGGGATGGGCGACCGGCAAAAGCCCCCCCACGCAGCTGCGGAAGTCTGGGTTCAGCCAAGGTGCAGACCTCCAGCTGAACAGGGACTCATAGCCAAAACACGTGCCCGGGTCTACAGAGGTGAAAACCAGCTTAAATGAGTCGAAATGTGTCGAGGATGAGAGGTCCGTCTCTCTTATATATCCTGCCGGTGGTGTGCAAAACCCTGTCGTCAGGAGATGCATGCCCAAGAGTCCTGGAAGCGAGACTCGGGTACAGGCGCCCTTGCAGAGGGGGTACTGGATGTGGAACAGCACTGGGGTCGAAGCCACGAAAGCATCCGCCCTCATGGAGCCTCTCCTCAGCCTAAAAATCCAGATTTTAGCCTTGACGGCGCCCCCATGTGGAGAACCAGGGCCCGCGGGGGGTCTGGCCAGGCTCACTTCAACCCAGGAACACCTCTCTTACTTGGGATGGGCGACCGGCAAAAGCCCCCCCACGCAGCTGCGGAAGTCTGGGTTCAGCCAAGGTGCAGACCTCCAGCTGAACAGGGACTCATAGCCAAAACACGTGCCCGGGTCTACAGAGGTGAAAACCAGCTTAAATGAGTCGAAATGTGTCGGGGCCGAGAGGTCCGTCTCTCTTATATATTCTGCCGGTGGTGTGCAAAACTGGGTATTTGCATTGGGTGTCACCCTATACCCACTTTAGGGACACATGTCAAAAAGTACCCGATCGCCTGGAACTGTTAGGCGGATTCGGCTCCCTGAAATTTCCTCATTCTGGTTCTTTTTCACTTTTTTTCTATTTTGCGACATATAGTGAGCAGGCTGCATTACTGGTACCGGGGAGACCCCAAAACACTTGGAACTGGTGAGCGGGCTCAATTTATCAACGATTTGTGGGTCCTGGAAGTCAAAATTCTGACTTCTGAAAAAGACTAAGTATCAAGGACTCATCGGAGGAATCGCTCTGGAACTGAAATCGGATGCGCGCACTGTCATGCTCCCCTGTCTGGAAGTCTGACAAAAGTTGAAAAATTTTCTAAGTCCAGAAAAAATTTTTTTTTCAACTTTTTTTCAATTTTCCCCATGTGGGATATATATTTTACCCACACATATGAAGCCCTCCTGGGATGCCCTATAACATACTAGAACCTCATTTTGTGGAAGTTTTCACAAAATTGTGAAATTTTCAAAAACTCAGAAATTTTGGCAAAAACGACTAAGTATCAAGGACTCATCGCGCGAATCGCTCTGGAACTGAAATCGGATGCGCGCACTGTCATGCTCCCCTGTCTGGAAGTCTGACAAAAGTTGAAAAATTTTCTAAGTCCAGAAAAAATTTTTTTTTCAACTTTTTTTCAATTTTCCCCCTGTGGCATATATATTTTACCCACACTTTTGGAGCCCTCCTGGGATGCCCTCTAACATAGTATAACCTCATTTTGTGGAAGTTTTCACAAAATTGTGAAATTTTCAAAAAAGTCAGAAATTTGGCCAAAAACGACTAAGTATCAAGGACTCATCGGAGGAATCGCTCTGGAACTGAAATCGGATGCGCGCACTGTCATGCTCCCCTGTCTGGAAGTCTGACAAAAGTTGAAAAATTTTCTAAGTCCAGAAAAAATTTTTTTTTCAACTTTTTTTCAATTTTCCCCCTGTGGCATATATATTTTACCCACACATATGAAGCCCTCCTGGGATGCCCTATAACATACTAGAACCTCATTTTGTGGAAGTTTTCACAAATTTGTGAAATTTTCAAAAAAGTCAGAAATTTGGCCAAAAACGACTAAGTATCAAGGACTCATCGGAGGAATCGCTCTGGAACTGAAATCGGATGCGCGCACTGACATGCTCCCCTGTCTGGAAGTCTGACACAAGTTGAAAAATTTTCTAAGTCCCGAAAAATTTTTTTTTTCAACTTTTTTTCAATTTTCCCCATGTGGGATATATATTTTACCCACACATATGAAGCCCTCCTGGGATGCCCTATAACATACTAGAACCTCATTTTGTGGAAGTTTTCACAAATTTGTGAAATTTTCAAAAAAGTCAGAAATTTGGCCAAAAACGACTAAGTATCAAGGACTCATCGCGCGAATCGCTCTGGAACTGAAATCGGATGCGCGCACTGTCATGCTCCCCTGTCTGGAAGTCTGACAAAAGTTGAAAAATTTTCTAAGTCCAGAAAAAATTTTTTTTTCAACTTTTTTTCAATTTTCCCCCTGTGGCATATATATTTTACCCACACATATGAAGCCCTCCTGGGATGCCCTATAACATACTAGAACCTCATTTTGTGGAAGTTTTCACAAATTTGTGAAATTTTCAAAAAGTCAGAAATTTTGGCAAAAACGACTAAGTATCAAGGACTCATCGCGCGAATCGCTCTGGAACTGAAATCGGATGCGCGCACTGACATGCTCCCCTCTCTGGAAGTCTGACACAAGTTGAAAAATTTTCTAAGTCCCAAAAAATTTTTTTTTTCAACTTTTTTTCAATTTTCCCCCTGTGGGATATATATTTTACCCACACATATGAAGCCCTCCTGGGATGCCCTATAACATACTAGAACCTCATTTTGTGGAAGTTTTCACAAATTTGTGAAATTTTCAAAAAGTCAGAAATTTTGGCAAAAACGACTAAGTATCAAGGACTCATCGCGCGAATCGCTCTGGAACTGAAATCGGATGCGCGCACTGACATGCTCCCCTCTCTGGAAGTCTGACACAAGTCGAAAAATTTTCTAAGTCAGAAAAAATTTTTTTTTTCAACTTTTTTTCAATTTTCCCCCTGTGGGATATATATTTTACCCACACTTTTGGAGCCCTCCTGGGATGCCCTCTAACATACTAGAACCTCATTTTGTGGAAGTTTTCACAAAATTGTGAAATTTTCAAAAAAGTCAGAAATTTTGGCAAAAACGACTAAGTATCAAGGACTCATCGCGCGAATCGCTCTGGAACTGAAATCGGATGCGCGCACAGTCATGCTCCCCTGTCTGGAAGTCTGACAAAAGTTGAAAAATTTTCTAAGTCCCAAAAAATTTTTTTTTTCAACTTTTTTTCAATTTTCCCCCTGTGGGATATATATTTTACCCACACATATGAAGCCCTCCTGGGATGCCCTATAACATACTAGAACCTCATTTTGTGGAAGTTTTCACAAATTTGTGAAATTTTCAAAAAAGTCAGAAATTTGGCCAAAAACGACTAAGTATCAAGGACTCATCGCGCGAATCGCTCTGGAACTGAAATCGGATGCGCGCACAGACATGCTCCCCTCTCTGGAAGTCTGACACAAGTCGAAAAATTTTCTAAGTCAGAAAAAAATTTTTTTTTCAACTTTTTTTCAATTTTCCCCCTGTGGGATATATATTTTACCCACACTTTTGGAGCCCTCCTGGGATGCCCTCTAACATACTAGAACCTCATTTTGTGGAAGTTTTCACAAAATTGTGAAATTTTCAAAAAAGTCAGAAATTTTGGCAAAAACGACTAAGTATCAAGGACTCATCGCGCGAATCGCTCTGGAACTGAAATCGGATGCGCGCACAGTCATGCTCCCCTGTCTGGAAGTCTGACAAAAGTTGAAAAATTTTCTAAGTCCCAAAAAATTTTTTTTTTCAACTTTTTTTCAATTTTCCCCCTGTGGGATATATATTTTACCCACACATATGAAGCCCTCCTGGGATGCCCTATAACATACTAGAACCTCATTTTGTGGAAGTTTTCACAAATTTGTGAAATTTTCAAAAAAGTCAGAAATTTGGCCAAAAACGACTAAGTATCAAGGACTCATCGGAGGAATCGCTCTGGAACTGAAATCGGATGCGCGCACTGACATGCTCCCCTGTCTGGAAGTCTGACACAAGTCGAAAAATTTTCTAAGTCCAGAAAAAATTTTTTTTTCAACTTTTTTTCAATTTTCCCCATGTGGGATATATATTTTACCCACACATATGAAGCCCTCCTGGGATGCCCTATAACATACTAGAACCTCATTTTGTGGAAGTTTTCACAAATTTGTGAAATTTTCAAAAAAGTCAGAAATTTGGCCAAAAACGACTAAGTATCAAGGACTCATCGGAGGAATCGCTCTGGAACTGAAATCGGATGCGCGCACTGACATGCTCCCCTGTCTGGAAGTCTGACACAAGTTGAAAAATTTTCTAAGTCCAGAAAAATTTTTTTTTTCAACTTTTTTTCAATTTTCCCCCTGTGGCATATATATTTTACCCACACATATGAAGCCCTCCTGGGATGCCCTATAACATACTAGAACCTCATTTTGTGGAAGTTTTCACAAATTTGTGAAATTTTCAAAAAAGTCAGAAATTTGGCCAAAAACGACTAAGTATCAAGGACTCATCGGAGGAATCGCTCTGGAACTGAAATCGGATGCGCGCACTGACATGCTCCCCTCTCTGGAAGTCTGACACAAGTCGAAAAATTTTCTAAGTCCAGAAAAAAAAAGTTTTTCAACTTTACCCTTTAGGGATTTGAACCCAGGACCCTAGCAATAGCAAGGCTTCAGCGCTGACACCTGCGCCACCGTGGCCTCACAAACCAAATATCTGAAAATGAGGTTCCTCTCATCCTCTCATATAGCGCAAAAGAACAAACGTATATGAGATAGGTTAGGGTTTTTCCCGTCAACGCTGCTGATGATTTTCAACCGTGCAGGTGGCATCCTTATGGCTGCCTCAACCCCTGTGATGCCGTATAGAAGATATAGGTGATTTTCCTAGAGCGGAAGCTCATCAACCGCTCGGCTGATGGTACCTGGATGTGTGCAGCGGAAAGAAAGATCACCTCCGGTGCAGATGCAAGGACTTTAAAGCTCCGTTTGGCTGCGGGAAATGTGTCGCTATGAAGCGGTAAGTAAAAGTCATCCGTCGCCCACATATAGGTGTATGTAACCGCCACACAAGGCTGCGGCGGACCCCATGTTGCAGGGTTGTAAAACCGCGGTGATCGTTTGTATTATTTCCCCACAGCCACCAACGTACACCGCTGACATGCCCCATATGCCACAGGGTGACGAAATACCTGTCCACACATCTGAGAAGGGTGTGCATGAGGTCCGAAAGCAACTCGGAGATAAAAACAAACTTGGCCGTCGTCAAAGATCGACTTAGACTTGTTGCGGCTAAAGGCACATCTATAGCATTCAGCGAGCTCAAGCCTCTGCAATCCCTGGAAGATACGGTAGCATTTGTAGAAAGTCGTGGGTATTTTATAGTGAACAAACCTACATTTCAGTTAGACCACATACCGCTGACCTTTGAAGGACAGACCCAGGCGCCAACAGACTATTTGCCCCCCTGCTACCTGCCCACTGTGGACTCAGATTCACATATGATGGACCCGCTTGTTCCTGAACAGTCTCCAGACCATTTTGAGGGAGCCCCATGCCCCGAGTCGGACCCCTTTGAGGTCATGGACGGCAGCACACAAAACATTCAGTCTAGGCGATGGAAAAATGAAAGCTCCCTGGCTAGAACGGACGCCGGCTTGTATAGGCGTCACTCAGTAAATAGCCCCATGTTGAAGAGCTTCCGCACATATTTGACAGTAACCCGTGGGGTCCCTAATTGTAACCAGGAGGTATCAAATGTCGCTCGGTTTCTTTTCTTTATCAACCCACGATTTATAACTCTGGAGTACTTAAACAAACCCACAAAAGTGAATGATTTTTTTAAAAAACTTAGCAGCCTCAAACTATCGAACCAGACCTCCCTCAAAATACTGAAACACATTCGGCGATTCACCACCTACCAGATGAGGGGCACACAACTGAGCATAGAGAATCCTCAGCTATACCGGGCGTGTGAGGTGTTTATGAGCTTTACGGAGGACCTGCGTAAGACGTTGTACAGGGGAGTCTGCCAAGACTCAGTGAGCAAGAGGTACCCAATATTCGGAGAGATTTTTACCAAACATCGGCTGTCGGGTAAAAGAATTATATAACTGTATTTCACCCCACAGGTACGATACGCTGATGAAGCCCTCGAAAACACCGAATGACTGCCAGAAAATACTGAACGAAGCGAGACCCACATTTCTAGCGTGCATAGAGAATGTCCAGGAGGGGGGATCAGAAGAGGACCGAAGGGAAGTTATTCTGTACCTCCAGGCTCTTCTGATTCTAAGACACCTCCAAAGGCCAGGTGTTGTGCGCAATTTGACCGTAAGTAGTGTTAGTCTGCATGGGCAGCGGTCATTGCGGAACCGTCTCAATCATCTCCCTTCTTTTTACACCTTAGGTTTCAGAGTGGAACGGGAGGACCTATCACATGTACCGCGGTGTTCGAAAGACGATTGTCGGTGTGAAAACACACAAGTGTGCATCCACGCAAGTAGCATCGTTCGTGCTTTCAGAGGAAGAACATTCGGTAAGGTTTCTACAAGCCAGGGGACCCGGGCTACCCGACTCCACATGGGGTTGAAACCCCTCTGTTGCCCCCATGAAAAACTCGAGATCAAGTTTTTTTTTTCTTTTTCAGTGGTTCAAAGTCTACGCAGAACATATCAGACCTGCCATTGCTGCTGGCCGAGAAATCGCAAACTTTTTTCTGACGTGTACCGGGAAGGTCGTAAGGAACCCATCCGCTGCTCTCCGGCGTTATCATGAAAGGTAGGGGAAGGATGTCCAGTGAAAACTACCATATGCAGCTACATGCACTGATTTTTTTTTCCTCCACAGCTACAGCCTTCCACATATCACCAGCCATTTTGCACGACGTGTATGTGAAACGTGGACTCTCTCACGATATTCCGATTCCGAAAAGCACTTATTCGCACGATATCTGGCGCACACAAACGGTATGGCTGAGAAAGTTTACCGGGAGAAAACACTTGGGGATATGTGTCTTGCCCATGAATTGGTAATAAATTCGGGGCAGGCTGTCGGAGACGACAGCCAGGCTGATGGAGACGACTGGCGGGCTGATGGATATGACAGCCAGGCTGATGGAGACGACTGGCGGGCTGATGGATATGACAGCCAGGCTGATGGAGCCGACAGACTGGCTGATGGAGGCGACA